>NW_015373923.1:1728464-1949628 GCF_001272555.1 Dufourea novaeangliae | reverse complement strand
CAGAGGGAACAGGAAGACTGTCTTCCTTCGAAACATCGAAAATTGTACGCGTCGGAGGATTCTTTAACGCTAGACTTACTTGATCTTGTATATGATACAGCGAAAGGGTTAATTTAATAAATGTATGTACTTTTTGTAGTCAAGGCATGGACTTACTAATCTGGTTAGTAGATGTATCCACGATGAATGAAATTTATACTTTTACTAGTAAATGTATACTTCTACCATTTCTGATTTAGTGAAAGCATGCATAATCTAACGACAACCAGACCATGATCTAGGTTACTATATTTATTAAGTAAAAGATGTTCTTAAGAAAAGATCCCTAAATTATCAAATAAAGCGTTAAGTTTTCAGTTTTCATTTTTCTTCTTCAACTATGCCTGCAGAAATAGGGACGTTTTATACTTTACATTAAATTAACTATTATTAAGGTAAAATGTTTTAAAAAATACTATTATGTAAATTCAATTGTAAAGGGAGGTTTACATTTTATATCTAATAAGTTTTGTTGTCGATTGTTGCATAAATAAATAAAATCAATTGCAGCGATAGCATAACTCTTATCATGATTAGAAATAGGGACATTGACCTTACTGTATGTATCTGGGTGGATTTCGGGCAATTTTCGAACGTTCGTTCTTGTTCTTTCGCGGCAATTCTTCGAACGCGACCAAGAAGATTCCATTGGAGACCAGTACCCCGTTTAGACGACCGAACGTCTCGACCGAGACCCGATATCATCGCTCGTTCGGCTACGTCCGATCCGCGAAGGTGGATTCTTTACCAGGCTTTCCCACGAGCGGAGAAGGAAGGAAGGAGACTCCTCCGGCTTGTTTCGTTTCGTTCAACGTTGTTACCCCCGGAACGATCCATGCAAAGTACAATCGTCATTGTGGCGTCCCATTAGGAAGAAATTAAAAGGACTTCCGGACGTCGCCGTGTGTCGACTCTTGATCCACGATGCTATCGTGAACAAGACCGAAGGAAAGAGGGAAAATCTGTTCCACGTCCAGTGGACCCTAGACGTTTTAACTATTCTAGTTTACTTAATGGGCTCGTTAGAGGCAATCGTTACCAATAAAATCGTTCGTTAACAGCCAATCACAATCACGAACAAGTAAAACGATCCGAGTGTAAAAAGTATACGGATACTTGCTTATTTCGGACAGAGTGCAATTTAAAACACTATTAAAACTTGTTACAGTGATTCGTAGTTTCGATTTATTATTACAGTTATATGATAAAATTGACTTTTGCTTACGAAAATTTCAATTAATTATGCAACGTAATTCGAGGCTGTGAATGTCGTAAAATCTTCTTTATCTTCAAATTATTCTTTTATACTATGGGGTCAGTTGAAAAGGGTTCTTCTGCACTTTAAATAAAAGCACACATCCGGCAAAAGTATGGGACATCAGGTTTGACAACGAAAGAAAGAGAAAATTATTCTCCTACAAAGATTTCATAAAAGTAATCTGCTAAAACTGGTTGCACACGATTTGTACACGTACGTGATAAGTTTTTATATCGTAACAAAGTAATGCGTTTAAAAACATAAACCGTTAAATTGATTCGCGAAAGTTTCGGAATTAATGCGCAGGGTTGCGCGTAAGTATCGCAAAAAAATTGAATTTCTGCACGTTAAACGCAACAGATTCATTTCGGCCGGAACACCGAGGCCCTTAAAGGAATTGATGATCATCGATGTATTGTTACGAGGTACAACGACGTTAATTGGCCCCCGGATCCAGGGGCGTAACAGGGAACCGTACGATCGAAATTCTCGAAGGGACCTCTCACGAAATTGCAACGGAGACCGCGCGCCGGGCCCAGGTTCGCCCACTTATCCTTTCGATCGGACGAGTCTCATCTTGATTAAGGAGGCCCAATTGAATAAGATCGCCCGATCACGGAGAATCCACGAGGGAGAGCCCTCCAGGGGCAAAAAAAAAAAAAAGAACCGAGCGAGCTTCCTTGATGCCTTGATCAGCCAATTAAGAAAGCCGAACTGCCCCTCCTGAACGAGGTGGCGTGACTGTGCTCCCTTCTTCGTCGTCCAGTTGCCGCGATCGATGCTGAAATACGCATCGATGACCAGGTTCGAATTTTCGTACTTTATAATGAAAATCGTAGAGGCACGCATTGACGATTAGCGAAGTTAAAGGAGCGGCGGGAGGGGGGGGTTCGACTCGAGGTAATGAGGAAGCATTTCTGATCCTGTTTCAAGCCTGATTCTTGGCCTCCGAACAGCCTTTCGTAATATCCATTCGTGTTTCCGAATGGTATTTTAAAGCGAGTTTATTTATCGAAAAATTATTGTAATTCCGCGACCACGAACACCGTGGGGGAATATTCTGGATCGATACTATCAGCTCTCGTACCAAACTTCGTTCCCTCTTACTCGATGGAACAGTATCCACCTTAATTTTGTGTTAATTAATTCCACGGGAATAAGTTCAACAAACTTTCGGAACACAGGACCACCAACGTGTTGTCGTCCTAATAATCGTCAATTTCGTTTCCATTATAATATCGCAAGAGTCTACTACGTGTCCTCTCCAGAGATTCTAAATTCTCGAGTAGTCTCGATAACTGCGTGAAAGGATCTCCACTTTAAATGCTTTTGCATCACCCTTGCAACTTCATTTAAAATTCACGAGCTGGAGAAATTAGTGTCCTTTTGTAATAACTGTCCAAGAAAACAGGCCCGTGTTCCGAGCATTAATCGAAAATTTACTGTAATCCGATTCATAGGCAACTTACAAAAATCCTACAAAATTCCTCATAAAGTTCACAGTACACGATAAGTGTCGTAATGCTCTATACGATATCAGTACATATCTCTTCCAACAATCCATCCTAGCCAGAGCAAGAACCGTCCAAGCGTACTCTTGGGGGGGGGGGGAGGGGAGACATCTGGTACAGCAGTATTGACGCCGATGGGAGTTCGTCGCGGTTTTACGACGATGTACCAAGGCGTAGGATCATATTGGGGCTCCGGCGAACGAGAGACGTGTTCGGCGGTCTAAACGGGTACGATCTCCCGCAGGATCTCTCCCGCTGTGGGGATCGCGAATGGGGGACGTTGCGTCGGCCCGGTGAGAGAAGGAGGAGAGGACTATACAGTCGAGGCTGGAAGGGACGAAGAGGAGAGGGAGCATCAGCAGCAGCACCAGCAACAGCGACGAAGCCGGTGCCGGTGAGTGTGATGCCCGGCTAAATGTAAAACAAGAAGCACGAAGCTGGTCAGCGCGAATCTAAATATAACTACGACGCGGAGGCGCCCACCGCGGCCGCCGCTCCTCCTATAAGAGGGCCCTGGGCTGCTGGCGATCTTCCGCTGGCGCATAGCTCCGATCTCGTGCACTCGCGAGAGCCACCTCTGCCCTCCGAACGAGGGACGAGGAGACGGGCCACGCCGTGAGGAACCGATATGGAAAAGGGGGAAGGGAGGATACATCGTTGGGAGTGAAAGAGAGAGAAAGAAAGAGAGAAGACTGGATCGATGAACCGGGCCCGATCAACAGAGATACCAGGTTCGTACGGCGCCACCGTCCACGGACTTTTCGACGATCCTTTCTCCCTTGGAGGATCTCAACGTGCGCGAAAGACGGAGGATTACTGGGCTACTGATGGTCTCGGGAGACTAGGTACAGTCGAGGGGCACGATATTGTGTCGAATCATTAAGTTGCAAAGGTACCCAACGTTTCGGTAGCCGAAACTGTCATTTCAAATGCTCGAGCATCTTCTGGATCCTCCAATGTCAATTCGGAATGGATTTTACAAAGTGATTTAATTTAATTTACCGAGTGATAGAGGTTACGCTATTGTTCGTGTCGCATTCATCGAGAAATCACTGTACTATTCGGTAGCAGGCGTCGGAGACTAAATACCCTGCAACATCGATAAAATATTGTATGCACCGTCTGATGCCATTTAACTTTTACTTATAACATCGTCTTCTATTCCCAACCGTTTAGGAGGTACAGCCTGTTCCAGTTGCGTGGGACACCCTGTATACAGCCCTTGGTGTACGGTTACACGGACAGGCGACCCGTACTAAACGTTTAATTTTACGAGGACACAATATCGTACCCGGCGAGTGTACGTGGGCGTGGGATTCGGTGAAGGATGGACCGAGCGTGCAAAACCCTGATCCGCATTCTTCGGCTCCCACGAACCTTCTGCTGCGTGAAATATGAGGGGTTCGCCGGAGATCTCGGAGGAGGGTGCGAGCTTCGGATCTTGGGATCATTTCGACGGTACCATCCCGTTTCGAAGGTGATTCCTAGGGAACCCTTTTTCAAAAATAATCATAAAAAATAAACCTCAAACAAAAACCCAACTCTGTCCAGATTAACTTTGACAAAATGTTTCTATATATTGGTGTTTGTTGGAAATATTTCCTCGTTGTTGCGTCAGTGTGGACACACAGCTTATGATCTACGGTCGTTGAAAGTAGATCTTACACGGAACAGGGGAATCGGTTCCCATCGGAGCAATCCTTGGGAAATCGCTTCGAAGCCCCGCCGTACGGATAAAGACGGAGTTCCTGAATATTTTTGCACCGTGACCCACGTTAGTAATTGCGAAACCGTAGATCGATACACTTGCACCGCCGGTAGCAATGCATCCTGGTCCCGTCGATTTTTCTCAATTAGATACCACGTTGCATCCTGCGTACGTCGGCTAACGGTTATTAGCTCCGATTAGAGCCTATTAATTTTGTTACGCGATAATCGTTCCCGGACACAACAGCTTCTTCGCGCGCGATCTTCCACAGCTACTTACATCGAATCAGTCTCGCCGGATGTACTTTCCGATCCTGCGACACGTATGAGCCTCGAGGCATAGACTTCAGAAAAGCACTCACAGTTAACGACCCTGACACCTTGACATAGAGAAAGGTTGCTGAGTTTGGGATCCTTGCCTAGGTTGAACCACTGCTGTAACTTGCAATGTGTAAGAAATTAATGATAGATAATAGATGTTTAGAGATCTATATCTAAATAGATTAGTTAATACAATCACGACTATCATACAAATTTTGTCTATTGTATGGCACAAATTGGTTACGTATGACAAGTTATAGTAGTGGTCCAACTTAGGCGATGGTCCAAGTTCGACAACCTACCCTATGTTATCAAAACCACCCTCCCGAGTGGCCTTCGAAATGTTTAACCATCTCTCTGTGTATAAATCATTAACAATTTAACCGTGTACAGGGGTGTAGTTACACCCCGTGCATTTTCAATGGAAAATATAAAGAAGCAACTATGGCTGTGTAAGCGTTTATGAAGTTTCATTGATTTTTAAGAAGATAGGTATGAAAATTATATTTCCTGTGAAAAGTCTCGATAACTGCGCAGGAAGGATCTATACTTAAAATGCTTCTGTTTCGCCCCATTACTAGATTTAAAATCTCAGCGAGCTACCGAGGCTCGGCCTGAAATTCACAAGCTGAAGAAATTAGTTTATCGGACGGCAACGTGCTGGTATTCGGAGAAATTTCTTCGAAGAGAAACGTTGTTGTTCAACAGCCGAACAACTCCTGAGAGCGGATCAAACGTGGAAGCGAGGGACAAGAGGGTGGTGGATGCAGAGGGAAGGTGGGGGAGGGGGGCTGGGAGCCTAAGGAGCGTATTTTACGATCGAATCGATTATCCATGGCTCTGCACGTGGGTAACTTCGCCGACGAGCGTGTGTCGGACGAGCAGTGTCAAGGTCTTCTTCCACGGGTTGAAACTGCTCGCGCGGATTTAGTTACGGGCCGTTGTTGCCTCTCTCTAGCCCGTGGCATTTATCGGACCTCGGGTGAGGATTCACCGCGCAACCTTAATCCTCTAAACGGGGAGAGGATTGTGAAGAGGGGGGGGGGGGGAATCCTCGAGCATTTGTCATACGCGAAATTGCCGGCTGGTACTGGACGCTGACAAGTGCCCGACACTTTTTTTCGTTAACACCCTCCAGCTAGGGTTTCAATTAGCGCGACGATGATCTTAGGACGCGCGCTTTGATCTGGCTTCGAACGTTAAAAATATCCCTGGACGCGCTCGAAGGGATTTTATTAACAGACTGAACGTACGGATTTCCCTTTGAAACCTTTGGGTACGGCGGGACTAGTCAGGTGGTTCTACAAAAAAAATGTATATTTCTACATCATGGAAATGAAGTAAGCCACTGTAGTCGTTCGTTGAAAAACCTCGACCCAGAAGAATGCCACTGTAGTGGCACTTGGCAGTTAAGGGGTTGAAACCGTGTAGCCTGTCTTCAGATGCTTTTCCATCTACAGTTGCCGTCTTTACATATACAGTGTACTCATTTCGTTTTTGGATGGCTTGTAGCATTTATTCGAGTAAATAACATATGAAAATATGAATATTACTTCGGAATTAGGAAGAATATTCCGGAAAGTAGTTTATGAAATATTTAATGTTCAGTGCCGAGAGGAGCCTTCGAACACTCATCGAGAATTTACTATACTGAACCTTGAAAGGTATTTCAGCTTGTCTGGGACCATTCTTCAGCCCTGTTACGATTAAAGCTCGAGACCAGTTGAGCTTTCGATCGCCGTGTACCTATTTCGCGCGAGTTGCCTGGCCCAAGGAGCGGATTTTATGATCGAATCGATTATCCACAGGCATGCACCGGCGGGCAAGCTAGGCGAGCGGAGCTACGTGTGTCAGGGGAACGCGCCCCCAAGGACTTCCACTGATGGAACTGACTGCGTGGATTTAGTTACGGCCCGTTGTTGTTGTTGTTCTTCGTCTACAATGCAGCTATATTCTGTTCGCGCAGCACCGACCACCACACCGTGATGGTATTGAGTGGCGTGAACCCTCAGGGGGGAGGGGGAGGGTTGAAACAAAGGGCCGAGCGGCACCCAGTTCACCGACACGAATAAACAACAGGCGGAGAGCTCCTACGCGTTGTAACAGCCGGGTATTCGAATTCTTTCGCGAGGGTGCACTGTGATAAAACGCGATTTAACCTTCAGAGCTGCCGAGAGTAGTACATCCCCTTTTGGGACATTGACGAAACTCGAAATTCAGCGAGTGTGCATAGAATAAATTTGAATAGTTTTTGAAATTAGCAAAGGATTTTTTTAATGAATATAGTACATGTAGGAGCGTTGGAAAAATGAAAGGGCCCAAGGGGGGATTCGAACACACGATCCCCGGCGCCGAAAGCAGAGACCCCCACGTTTTTCGTTCTAAATCTTACGAAGTATTTTCATAGCTATTAAAAATTCACAATCACAAATGTTCAGGACTATCTGTATGGGGTTACGAAAGATTATTTTATACTTTTTAGTCCGTCCTAAAAACGTGGTGTATTAAAAATTTTGTTTTATTTAAAACATCATAAAAGAAGAAACAGTATCCAAAACGGGTAGAAGAAATTTCGGCCATGAAGAAGTGTCACGCGTGAATGATCAGAACCGTGCATCCACGAAGTGGTTAAGGGGTGAAAGTGGCTGTATCCCGTGGAACGAACGTTGTGTGGAATCCCACGGTTTTCGCGGATAATTGCACGGATTAATTGCGATCGTCGTATTGGGCCCCGTGGCCGGTAGACAGACAGCAATTTGGCGGAGACCGCTTATCAAGGGGGCCCCTAGTCGTCATCGTCTTCAACGTCGTTCAGTCCTCCCGTTTCTTCCTTTGCCCCGTCTGTTCCGGTCGCGGTGAAGCGTTATTTCGCGCGCTCGCGCGGCGCCAGCCTAGCTGGCAAATTGCGGTGACCGGGCAAAAAACCGCGACGACGAGTTAAATAACGAGTTAAATAACCGATAGTTGCCCGCAAACATCGGGGCCGAGCAGAACCAGTTAAAATCGTACGATCAGCGTAAACTGGCAAGGGACAGCTATACGGGCAACTTGTCTTCATAAATATAAATCGTTATAAATGCACACTTCTTTCTATCCCTCTCTCTCTCTCTCTCTCTCTCTCTCTCTATTGGTTACCTCGTGCGCCACGGTCCGACGAAGAAAACAAAGAGGAAGAAGAAGACGAAGAAGAAGAAGAAGAAGAAAAAAAAAAAGAAACGATAATTGCTTCACCCGTAGCAGCCAATTATAAAGCTTAAAAATCACCGGGTTAATCGCCGATATCTTAGAATCGGACACGGTGCCCCTCGCCGTGTTTTCCGTGCCGGCTGATAAATTATTTAAATCGTATATCCTCCCTTGAGATACAGCTCCGTACCCCTCTGTTAGGGACAACAACCAGGATATGCTAGTCTGTGCCTCCGCGGGCATGGATTCCCCTATCTTTTTTTATATCAGATCTATACTCGAATCGTCCTAGAAGATTTTCACGGTCGGTTGAAAATCTTCGACGACGAAGGAACCGGTTAAATTAACTGGATCGATCTTATTTTAATCACATTATTATTTATGTGTTATCAGGTCATCCCTTGAATAATGTGAATTTTCTTTGTTTATAGAAAGTGATGTAGAAAACTGTAATTAAAATTATTAAGTTTCAACCTGCATATATTTTTCATCATTTTTCTTACAACATTCCGCTATTTTCTATACCTACTTTTCAAGACCAACTTCAAATTTCCCTTCCACGCACATTGAAGAAAATTCGTATTACTCGAGGAATGACCTGGTACATCGATATCTAGCTATGAAACTTCTATTGTGATTATTTCAGCTCCGTTTGGAGACAGCCGAAGGTTCGTTCGTCATCGTTGGAAACAGACTCTAAGCCTCCACGAATGACGACTTCGACCCGAATAAAACGGCGCTCAAGTTCATGACCTGACCCAGCTTGGCTCCCTACCGTTTTCCATTATTCACTTTTTTTTTCCCTCGTGCAATGGAAACTCGTTCGGGAGAGGGGAAGATGCCTCGCGATCGGTACAGTTAGACGGTTGCATATTTAAACAGCGATATTTTTGCCCGCGTTCCTAGCTCTTCTTTCCTTTAACGGTGATGCATTCGTTACGGTACCAGGCTGTTTCTGCGCATTCTTATACGACTGCTAATTATACGGTTCATGTGTAAAACGTACAGGCGGTCCGACGACGCCCTTGAACAATAAACCGCAACACGTTTAGTGGTACATTTTCTAATAAAGTCCCCAATCTACTTCGTATAAACTGTGCATATCGTTCGCCAGTAATGTAAGAAAGTTTATTTTACCAACACCGGCTATCATATCGCGATGAAAAAAACATAGCATTCGATTAAAACAAAAATAGAGATGACCTTGAAATCTCCACTATGCCTTCACCCACGCAGAAAATGTTTGTGTCGCAATATGGCCCCCTCTATACCGTGTAAGTTTTGTATATAACATTTTTTCATGTTATTACAAATACAGGCACTATTCATAGTGGACATAGTTATTGCCCCACCCTGTATTCGGTATATTCTATTGTCTTTCGATCGTTTGTTCGAGACGGATCGTCGTCGCGGAAGAAGGCTTCCTGACAGCGCCCCGTGGTTACCGACTCTCCGGTTGCACTATAAATACTTAAGGAGTTGCTAAAGTTGACGTTTTAAAGAGAAAGCAGCGTTCGCCGGCGCAGTTTCTTTCTCGTCGGGGATTTCTAATACAAAATAACTGCCGGCGATTGCCGCGAACATTCGTTCGTAACCGCGTATGCTTATGTAAATTACGATCTAACTGTTAAAAGACTGCTCGCCGCGAGACTTCCACGTGGCGCAGACTTCGGCCACGGTTCATTGTAAATAACTCCTCTGGTAATGAGGAGAAATTCTTTGCTCCCGTGGTCTGAGCCAACAATCGCCTCTCGCGAGGCAGTACGATAATTAATGACACTCGGGAGGTTTCAGGGGCTGAAAACTCTGTTTTGAGCGGCACGTAGGCACGGCGAACCAGCGTTATCTCACACGAATACCGCCATATTTCTGGTAATATCCCGAAGGAATTCACGCTCGTACGAAGACATTACGTGTGGTGTTCCGATCGACTCGATACGGCTGACGTTTACGCGAGTTGCCCATATTGGTTTACGAAACCAAGAATGAAATAAACGTCAATTAATTCCGTAAATGGATTAACTAAGCAATTGGCAACCAAGCCTTGTCAATCGCTATTGTTACCACAAATAGTATTCCTTCTACATCTAAATCGCAACATCCCCGAAAATAACTGATCGTGACAGTTCAGAACGCTTCGAACAGCGAGAAAGAGAGAAAGAGCAGCTAGCAGCCGTCTGTGGGCAAAACCCAACGTTTTCCACAGTTTTTACGTCCCCCAGGATGGTCCCCCCGGTGGAAAGGTGCATCGACCCAGGGTCCCCAGTCGACGGAAGATTCTAATTGCAGGTCTGCGTGGTTTTTCTAGCGGCTGGTAGGAAGCGAATTACAATCGCAAAAAGGTACAAGGGGGGAGGATGGACCGGCGAGGACGCGAGGAATCAGCAATTAATTCATCGAGCGCGGGAAATATCAGGAAATTCCCGGTGCTAAGGGTGACGAGAGGACGTCCCTCTTTTCCTCTCTGCCTGCCACCTCCTCGACCATCTCCCCCCGTCCCGGTTTCTTAATTAATAGCTGAAAGAGGAATCGCTTCTTATCGCGGCTGAACGCCGGTTCCGATCCAATCAGCGAGATTTCTCTGTTTCCACCAGCGTTCGGATTTTTTTTTTCACCCTTTCTGGAAAGTCTCCGTTGCCGCTGACCCCGCGGAGAAAATACGAACGGACGAACGGGGAAGTGAAAGACGCGCACGTCGTCCACGGGATCGGTTTATTGGAGGATGTCGGACATGAAAAAAGGCTAACTTTTTATTTTTTTTTAAACCACCGTGAAAACTATTATCAGACACCCAAGCCTAGGAAAACGAAATTCTCTTAAATACGTATGGACGGTTATCAATTATTCTTACAAGTTATTCGCTGCACACACCGAACTGGATCGATTTTTAATTAACACTCCCGATTCCAATTTCAGAATTCGGCCCAGTTATTTCTGGTACAGCATCGAAGACTGCAATCGAGAGACTTTTTTCACCCAGTTGGAGCGTACGCGGCGCGCACGTTCGAGGTCACGTTCACACGAAACCCGTCTCTTCGGGCATTATTAATTCGCTAATTCTAATTAATATTAATGCGCGAAACCGAGGCGATTCGAGGGCGGCGTACATAAGCCAACTTTCCGAATCGAAACTGAACGAATAATACACACCTGTATCGTACAGGCGAATAATGAATAATTCCAAGTGGAACAACAAAAGAAGCGCGCACTTTCTCCGAAAGACGTCCTTGAATTTCAATTTCTACGACGGGTCTGCGTTCTCGTTTTATAATAGACCGATTTCAATTTGTACACTCGAACCGTTTAACTTTTAGAGGCACATGATTTTAAAGAAAATAAAAACCCTAGTTGCACAAATGACTACGAGTAACTTCAACTTTTCGAGGTGGGTTAAAATATATCGACAAACTCGACCCACGTTTCTTATCCCAATATCTCGGGTTCGATGATTTTTATTTCACCTCTCGGAGCTTACGGCCAAGAAGCAATTACCCCGCGGAACAACGTTATTTCCCATATGCGGAACCAGCCTCCGAAGAAATTAAAGCGACCACCGAAAATACCCCTTTCGTTCGGGTCCATCCAACGATTACCATAATTGCCTCTTAACGGTTGTCGCGACGAAAATAAAAAAAAAAAATATATATATATAAAACCAAACAGACCGGATACAGGGCTTTATCGACGTTTTAAACGTTTCGAATTTACGGAGGCGGACCAAGCATCGTGTATCGATGCAAACATCCCGAAAGAAGAGGAAATTTTTCGGGATCTTTACGACGCACGCGTAGCTACGTTGTTAATTCTCGCGTCAGGAATGTTAACGGTTTCGGTGAAATGGCCGATCCATCAATCCTCCGTCTCTACGAGAAAAAAAAAAAGATAAAAAAGGATGCCTTCGGAACCAGTTTTATTGGTCGTCGCAATTTCATTATCTAGACAAACAGTTTCAAATAACGAATGAACGATAAAAAAAAGTTAATTTTATTTAGAAATCAGAATTTAGGAAAATTCCGCACATATATGAGCTTATGGTGCAAGTGGGTTAAAAATGACATTGAAGAAAAAGTCGATCATCGGTACAGGCTCTCGATCAACAGATCAAGGGAATCGTTCACCATTCCCGATTCAACAGTTCCCCAGAAATTCACTGTATAAAGTCCCGTTTCAGGGGGACACACCGTTTCACCCTTCCTCGGCGTGGATCCTAACGACGCGTCTCGTTACGAGAACAAACGTTTCCATCGAGAACGATCAGCGATGGAATATGGATCGCGAGACGTTAGACTCGAAACGGCCGAGCGGCGTTATCGATCCCCCCCCCCTCAACCTTCCCCATAAGGCTCGTAGAGGACGGCGAAGCTGGGCCTATTTGGCCAGGTGGGCCCGTTATCTCGAACCACGTGACAACGTCGCTCAACGCCGTGGGCCCTGTCGTTCTCGTCGTCGCGCGACAAGTCAACGTGTTCCGGCTCGCGATTGTGCTTTGCATTAACGACGCGTTATCGATGCCCACCGGGACACGCGTTCCGAACAGTTCGACGATTCCGAACTGACCGGAAGGACGCGTCCAGTGAGAATCATCGACGATCAGGGACGATTTAACGGAACACCACCGGCTGCAATCGCTGCATATCAAGTTTTGGGCCCTTTTACGGTCGTCGAGTTGCAGTACGCTTGGGCCCCTCGGGGTCGACACCATTCGCCATCGGCAGTGTGGACACTTCCTGGACGAGGTTTACAAAAGAAACGTTGAGCTCTTTGGGTCTGACGAAAATATCTTTGTTGTTTTTAATGATACGTCAAATGGCTTAAAGATGAAATGTTGAATGGTTCATGGGGCTCACACGATGTAAAAAAAATGTTTGTTTCCTAATAAAAATCATTGTAGGTGTTTAAGAAAAATGAACTTCTATTCCAATATCGAACATTCATAAAACCTCCACCGTATAGTAAATCCTTGAAATTCTATCATTGTGTTAAACCTAAATAAAAGTCAGTGCCGAGTAGCCTTTGAACACTTATCGAGAATTTACTGTATCTCCTTACGATACACGTTCGCGCTGTCCGATCAAGAACAGTCTATTCCACTGAACGAAAACTTCAAGAACCGAAGAACCGTCCATGACACGAGATTTTCCAAAGAAATATCGGCAGGGAGGACGCGCCACAATTTTCGTGTAACTGTGCGTCTTCGTGATTGAATCGATAATACGAGTCGTGCGCGTCTATGGTCCCCATTGCTGGAACAACATATATAATCGTGAGCCGATGGTGATTCACACGGAGGAAATGCAAAACACCCAGCTGCGCCCACCCCTCCTCTTTTCCCGCTGCAGTTTAATCGTCACGATGAAAAGGATTCAATCGGCATCGCATGCCACTAACTGCCGCGCGTCCATTGGTTTCTCCTGTTATTAAATAACCTTGAAATCCAGTGTTTGCTCCTCTCCCGTGGCTCGTTGCCACGGCCAGGCGAAACCTGTTACATCAGACGATCACGAACACACCGGTCCACGGGCTGACAGAGCGAGGGAGAAAGAGGAGGGAGAAAGAAAGAGAGAGATTGCTAAAATCGGTTGGACGGCTCTGCTGTAATCCTTGGCCAAGGAAGGTCGTACCTCGAGCCTCGGTTACGTCCGACAGCGAACCCTGAAATTCCATGTTCCGAGGAACCGCGGTTGCTATAAGTCCAGTATTTACACGAAATGGTGGAACCGAGATTCTGAATTTAACCTCTGGAAAGACAGAAGACTTTTCCCGTGGTCTGTATGGGTTCCTTTGATAATGAAATCGACGGAGAAATTCAGCGAAATGGAATCCCTCTGAAACAGTTTTAGCGTCTTGTCCTCGTGCAGTTGGTAGACGAATTAAAATAGCCCGATTAGATTCGAGTCGGAAAGAAATTCGACGAACAATCGAATAGACAATAGCGCAGACAATAGTATATCGAACGTGTTCCTATCTATATTGCAATGTTTCTAAATAATCACGCGTTGTTTCAGTTGCGTTACAATCTATCCACGATCTCCTGAGACACGGTTAGCAACGTGGACAGACACAGAGTGCCATTGTATACTAGAGACCCTACACGGTTTGTCAAGCCGCGCAGAAATTTCTCAAAAGGACCGAAAGGCGCTCCCTGCCCAATTAGCCAGAAAAAATCGTCGATTCGGACCTACACCGGATACCGGCGAACCGCCAGGATCACAAACTCGACGATCCTAAGTCTCCAAAGTTCTGTGTACCGATCGATCGCACGCTTCACCCCAGGAGATTTTCTTATCTCCCCGGTGTCCATTTTATTCGTCGATCAGGGGATCGTTTCGGTTCTCGGTAACCCATGCCTGGTGGTGTCGTCGTCCTCGTCGGAGCCAGCTGGTAGGGGGGCGCATCGTGAGTCCCCGAAAAGGTCGAAAAACGAGCAAGAGCCAGAACGACGACGACACACACACGTGAAGCAGAAGACAGGAGGAAAGCGACTGAAAGAACGCCCGGTGGAGAAAAAATGACGGGCTCGACGGAGGGGGATGCAGAAGCAAAAAAAAAAAAAAAAAAAAAAAATAGAATAATGAAGCAAGAAAAAAGATGCCAAGAAAGAAACGAAAACCGCGGGGCCAGGACGGCTGCTGCAGTGTCGACTTAGTGTACACAGAGAGCGTGTATTAATGTGCGTTAAGACGCTGCGAAACGACGTGGCAGGCACACGGGTATAGGATGACACTTGGCTGAGGCTCCTCTAGATCGGCTCAACGCTGCCCCTCCTCCCCCACCACGCCCCACCGGGTTCCCCCTCCCGCCGATGCTCCCCGACGGCCGGCGGGGCCAGTCGAAGCGAGGCCCGAGCGCGGTCGGCCTGCGCTGGCCGCTCGTGCCTCGCCGCCGCTCGCGGCCGTTCGGTTCCCCTCGGTTCGACCTTGAACGGGCCCTGTATGGTCTATGCCACTGACACGGACCAAGGACGGGGGGCCCCCACGTTGCCTGAGCACCGGCGGCGCGGCGGCGGCGGTGGCGGCGGCGTGCTGTTGTCCCGAAACGCGGTCGTGGAACTCTCTGCGCGCTCGCGCGCTCGCCGCTGGAAAGTGTTCGCCCGATGGCAAACTCTTTTTCGTGCGCCTCTCTTCGCTTCGCGCCTCGCATTGGCGTAGGGCCCAGAGCCGCTGCTGTGCCTTGCTAGGAGAGAACATTGCGGAGTAAATCGTCGGTTTAGGGGTGGGACGATATCATATCCGTGCGAGGGTTTCGACGTGTAATCTTGCGACCAGATAGAAGCGGAGGAATATCCTCTGTCGATGGAATCGATCCTAGGGGGGATATCGATCGATGTGCGGGTCTGCGAGGCAAGGGCGTGGTAGGATCCTGTTTAATTTCAGTGCAACTGTGGTCGAACAGGAATTGTACGGGAATTGATGTTTGAAAATTGGTTGAACAACGAGTAGTGTCTAGCGCGTTGGTGACTGGAAATTTCTTGGATAGAACTGTATGGTACATTGTGTCTAAAGTGAAAGACCGACTGGAGAATTAGGAACGATAAAGTTACTCGTAGGTGTTACAGTGAATCCTCGATTAGAGTTCGAAGGCTCCTCTCGGCATAGAATATATTCAATATTTCCTAAACTAATGGTCATACGCGACTGAAACAAATATTATTGGGTTCAGAATTTCAGGATCCATCACTGCTAAAACAACCTCATTAAAACACCGAATGAACACTCATCGAGGATTCACTGTGGCTCTTTTTCTACTTGAATCGAGTAACTAAAACTGGGATGCAGCTTTTTTCTAGCTTCATTGCTTCTTTAAGCAATTTCTAGAAATGTAGATACGAACGTAGAAAGAAAGGATATCGGAGGACATTGCACTGTGTAATGGGCACATGATAAAAGATTATTGGCTGTTATTACTTGCAGTTCTTAGAAAAAAATCGCATCACGAGACACGAACGCCACGGTATACCTGACGGACACGACGAACGCAATCCCGCACCTTCGTTTTTACGAGTTTCAGTCGGGATGCACGATGCAAAGAGCTCTTGCGTGAGTTGCATCGACCTGGGCCGAGGGGGGTCACAGGGATCGTGTCGATGGGGCAACCAGAGGTGGAGAACGGAGTAACCCTTTGGTATCAAGCTTTTGATGGAATTCTGTATGCAGATCGACCGCACATTGCAACGTGGGAACTGCGCGTCAGGGCACTGCCGTGTAGGAGTTACGCTGATTGCAACAAGGATTCGCGAGTTCCAGTTGCTCCCTGGTTTCTTTTGTAAGTGTACAGCCCGTGGTGGTCGGAAGCTGGTAGTTTCAGTTCGGTTTTCGCGAAGTAGCAACATCGAAGGCGGAATCCTTGGCTATTGTCTATAATTTACAGTTTCAGAATACAGGAGGATCAGACAGACACCGAGTTTAAGGGGTCATGTTCAGTCAGAAATTGAAAAAAAAATCGATTTTTCACTTTCAACATTTTCTTTAAGCACAACATCTCGAGAATATTCTGTGCATGTTTCAAGGTAATCCAATTAAAAATGACAGAGTTGCAGACGTTAACAAATGAACATTTTATGTAAGTGTAAGTTTGACTTGAAATTTCAAACACGCTTTTCTCGAAACTACATTTTTCTAATCGGTGATCAATATTTCTTGAAAACTACTGGGTCGATTTACATGAAACCCTTTGCGTCTTATTTCAAATCAGACAAACTTTTGTGAAGAGTAAACTAATATATATTTTTAAATAAAAAGATTACCTTATAATTTAGAAACTGCAATCTTTGAAACACAAACACATTTATTGAAAAAGGTCTTATAGTTTTTGAGAAAAAAATTCCCAAAGAAAACACTCTTTTTTCGGCCTCCTGACTGAGCATGACCCCTTAACGAAAGCCCTATTGTTCGTAGCCCAGTTGTTCTCTGCTGTTTAATAATTCAAACAGACCCACCCCCGTCTGGGGAACGTTTCATTTGCGCAGATTTAATAGGGTTTTCGTCTATAATTTTCGAATACCGAAACCTCTTGAAAACCTTCGTAAAAGCACAGCCCCGTAATTTTTCGGTCACGCCTATGCGCGCGGGCAAGGCAACGTCTGACCCTAAAACCGCTGTAGCTACTCGCCCGGGTCTGGCCAAGGGCCCCGTCTCGTGTCCACGTGTGCAAGTGAAGAAGAAAAAAAGAGAGAAAGGGCAACTGGAGAGGTAGGATCTGGGCGTTGGCCCTACATCTAACAAAGTGTACCCGTATCCACGTTGCTCACTCCTCTTTCCACCAAATCCATTTTTTGTCACTCTCTCTAGAACTGTGCTGCTAACCGAAAACATTCAATCCACCCCATGAGAGAATTTTATTGGACAAAAATCAGTGACGTAAAATGGCTACCACTCCTTCCACCTAGAGCTTCTCGAGCAATTAATGGAAAAGTGTCCGAGTATGGTAGATCTGTGTGTGTGTGTGTGTGGCCACAGAAATAAATCGATTACCAGGACCTTCGACGCGCTAATTACTCTCCGCTTGTTCAAAAGCCTGATGAATGAATGAGGGCGATCGATAAACGGACAGCGAACGAGTTGTAAATTGATGGCCACGATGGCAAGCAAGCAATCGGCCGAGCGCTCGGATGAAATTCCCGTTTCCCGTGAGAGGTCGCGTTGAAGCGCGAAGAGAATTAGAACCTGGACAGAATTCTTACTTCCCTGTGTGTCAGTTCGAGAACGAGACCTTGATCCTCGTGGTCGTTCTAGCACCTAACAGCCCCTTTTGGCCATTATTCGATCGATGAAAAAATCGCACAGATTTTTATATAAAAGATCGAAAGTATATACTGACCACGATACGTGATCAGCTCAGATTATTCTACTGCTAGCTGTTTCATCGAAATATATTTTTTTTTGTGGCTAGTATATCATGATCTAAGGAGAGCTTTACGATATTTATACAATTATCTATATGGTTATAGCTTCGAACTTCTTTTTTTCGAATGTATAATAGTAGGATGGTACACAACTATTACCTCACCTTTGTAAAGTATACAACCCCGAAGTTACGCAATGGCTGGTTCTGAGATTGGTGGCGTAAATCGGGGTACAAATTTCCTTCTGATAAAATTTTCATTGCTAGCAGCTCTAAAAAGAAAATGCTAGTTTAATACTAACTAACACTGTTTCGTTTATTAAACGAAACTATAAAAATACTTATGTGACATACAAGTGGCAGGTAAGAGATGGGAGTCAGTCTCCGTTTAGACTCCCACTATATACATCATTCTCATAATTTTTAAACAACGATTCAAGGATCTGGGCGTCAAAGGGTTAACGCGTGACGTCGTAACGAGGAGCAAATTGCGCGATCCGGTGGTTTAGAGATATTAATTTCCGTATTTGCATAACTCGACGGTTCGATCGATGGTTTTTCGCCCCGTCCAACGAGGCCCTTCCATTAACCGATGACGAGGGTTCGAAACGAGCGGGGCCCTGCC
The DNA here is from genome assembly GCF_001272555.1 of Dufourea novaeangliae. Classification (NCBI taxonomy): domain Eukaryota; kingdom Metazoa; phylum Arthropoda; class Insecta; order Hymenoptera; family Halictidae; genus Dufourea; species Dufourea novaeangliae. The sequence continues at coordinate 1,931,141 of NW_015373923.1, read as the reverse complement.
CCCGTGGAACCTTATCCAAGGACAATCAGCGAACAACATGATTGCGCAGAGGAGGGGAGGATTCTTCCCCAGTTGGCCACCAGTTAACCGAGCCGTCATTTTCGCTGACAGGATCGCTCGTTGCGCGAAGCCAAGACAGCCCAGGGGCGACCTTGGCCAAGGCTTTATTGAAACTGTCTTTAAGACCCGTGAAGAGGAGAAGAAGGTACCACGGGATCGCACGGTTGAAGTTCGCGGGTGCGAAGCAGGGGCTGGACACTTTTATGGGACCGATTGTGACGGGGTTTTTGGCGCCACCACAGTTAATAAGCGGAAGTGGCGAACTAAACACAGTCGTTAACACGGGAGTGCCGTCCTCCTGGAGCGAAGTACGTGTTCAAGGAAGAATTCGTTCAAAGACGTGTGCGTATGGGAAGCTAATCGCGATGTAACCTCATGGAATTTGTTGGAAATAAAAAATTAAAAAAAGTAGTTATGGTATACAGAAAGAATGGACGTTATTGGTATATTATTTAAATAAGAACGTAACGAAATCTGAACGTACCACTTATTTGTTACATCGATTTACGTTACAATAATATGAAAGCATTTTCGCAGAATATTTAATTAACCCATGGCCACTTTGACAATCATCGTCAAATTATAGTGTAGACACGCAGCTAAAAACGGCACACTAAGGACTGTAATACACAGATCGATATCTCAACGACGGGCATCACGAATGAAATTAGGGAGGGAATCCATTCCCATTACCCCGTTAATAGGACCAGGGCTGAATTCACGCCCTCGTTTCACCGCGAAAAACCAGCACGTATACCGTACATCTCAATGGAACCCGTAATCACCGTATATTCTGATCTAGAAAGGCGACGGGCGTGAGTCTCGCGTGCGTGTACGAACCCTCATTTCGACTGGTCCGCCAAAAAACAGTAGCGACGACGTGTAAGTATCACGCGAGCCCCCCGAGAGACTCGTGCTGCGTGTCAGCGAGCGCGCGTGCGCGCGTTGTTTTATATTCGAATTCGAGAAAATTGAACTTCAGTCGCGGCATCGATCCCCCTAGCTGTGCGCCCCGATCGATCGATCGATCGATCGAGGTGTTACAATGTTCTTGCATCGATCGTCTTCCTTCCTTGTTGTTTCTTATTTTTTTCTTTCTTTTTTTTCGTTGCTTTTTCTTCGTCGTCCCCGCCTACCAGGTAGCCCCCACCCCCCTTCCTTTGCGCTTGCAACAACTCTCCAATTTCATCGCGGGATTCCTGCGGTTCCACGGTGAACCGCGCAGAAAAAACCCACGTACAAGATACGAGACTTGGGGGGCTTGTACGACCGCTGTACGCACGGTATATATACCGTTTTTTAACACTTTTCCGCGCGCCAGCTAAGACGAACTCGACACGACGAAGAAGAAGGGGCAAGGCCCTACCACTGGGCCCTCCCCACCTTTCTCAATTGTGAAAAACCGTCCTCCGGCGAGGCACGAGCGATCGATCGTGTTCGATCACACGGATATTACGGAACGACGGTTTTTGCCGGTGAGATTTCGTTTAAGAATCGCGAGAGTTCGATACATTTGATCACGGGAGGGGGAAGAAGTGTTAATTGCGTTTAAAACAACGGTCCCCCCCAATCGTGTATCGATTTTTGAAAAGAAATACTTCGGTAACGATTTAAAGGTCTCGACGTTAAAAGTTTAACGGAGAGAAGTATAACCTGCAAAGATTTAACTCGTTCCCTACCGGCACATTATTCCGAGAATGTTCGTCGCTGAATTCTCTAGATTTTCTGCAATCTATTCAATGGAATATCCTTGTCTTTTTCAACAGAAATTAAAAATACACATAGCAGAGGTAACGACTGGCACAAAATATAGGTGAATATTGCAAAACCCATTCCACTTTCATCGAAGAAAGTATCCTGAATTAAGAAAACTAACGCCTCGAAGTATATCGAAGTTAAAGATTTCTGACATAAATTAAATCTGGTGCAGTCGGACAGACCGATTTTCCCGAACACGAGAGAGAACGAATCGTCAAGAAGTATTCTCGTAAAGGTCAGAATAAAAACAAAAGTTCCGTAAGATGACCCATTTGAAACGGGTACCCATCAGTCTGCCCGACAAGATGAACAGACTCGCGCGATGTTAATGCAACGAGCCATTACAGGGGCAGCACTCATTACCACTGGGACGAACGGGTAAAAACGGGACAAGTCGATCGATCTTGCGCGAGAAACGAGCGGTTGGTTTCGGCTCTGGCTGATTGCGTGCCGCTGTTCGCTGAACACCTTCCTGGATCGTGTTTTAATGGAAACAGGCGACCAGTTCCTCTTCGTGGAAACTTATTAATTGTTACGGTTGTAATCCCCCAATACGGTGACGTCAACGGTATCGAACAAACCGACGAAATAACGAATCACTGAGTCACCCTACAGGCATGTATAAAAAGTTCCAAAAGATCCGCACCACTCACGCTAAAGATCGTTAATAACGAATATTAAATGGTAAAAAGTGTTGAAACAAAATCGATGGTGGATCATACATTTTCATCTGTCCATTCAAATAAACTAAACGATCCGAATGATTCGTCAAATAACGAATCACTGAGTCACCCTACAGGCCTGTATAAAAAGTTCCATAAGATCCCCACCACTCACACTGAAGATCGTTAACGAATATTAAGTAGTGAAAAAGACTGAAACAAAATTAATGGTTGATCATACATTTTCCAGTGTCTCCTAGTACCGATACACACACACACACACACACACAGACTTTCCATCAGTCATTGTAGGAAACGCCCTGTACAGTAGATCGCTGTCCATTTAAATAAACTAAACGATCCGAATCATTCGTCATCCAGTGATGCATCGACGGGGCCTCGTTTGATTCATTGTTTACCGGCCGTGGTATATCGGCGATCGTTTCACCGGGTTGCAGAGTACAGTTATCGTAGACCGCCGATGACCCACGATCGCAACAAGTGGAGAAGAAAAACGTGTGCTACGAGGTGCACATAACCCACGGCGAGACTTTCTAATCGTAAGGGTCTGACGTTTTCACCTGGATGCAACGTTATTTCACATTACATATACACACGTATACACACAATTTCATCGTATCACACAGTTTTCAACTAATTTACCAACTGTTCCACGGCTCGTCCCGCCGTGGGCCACGTCCGATACGTTTATCACCGATGACCACGGTTGAACTTACCGATCGCCCCGACCGATACTTTCGCTGCTCGAAAGGCGGCTTAACCGTATCTGCGTGATATTTCACGGCACCACCCAGACACACGTCTAATTATGTGCTGGATCGCGGAATGTTTATGCGTATTCACCAATTTCCGATGACCGATAATCGGAAAATCGAAAATTTTGCAGACTTTTCTATATAAAGGATGAATACCCGTTAAGAAATTAAATAAAATTAAATATTATTGTTGCATTTTCTAATTAAAGAAATATCTATAAATTCATAGCATCAGCAGTCTACTAAATTACAGTGTCTGTGGATAGCCGTGGGTCATCCATAACCCACGTATATTGATTAGAATCGATCGTAATAGAATATGGTCGCGTGAACGTTGTCCTTTCGACCCCGAGTCGCATTTTCCGATACGAAATACTTCGTCAACAAGGAAACACCTATGAGTAACGCAGTCTTTAGAATGTACTTGCAATCGACTTTAAGGGGAAACCTAATTTACATTCGAATGATCAAAGGATCTTTTGTATACGGTGGAAATGTACTCACTTGTTGCCTCGTTGTCCTTTGTTTCCCGATTCTGAAACAGAAACCAGACAGGAACGTCTTCGTACATTCTTCGAGCACAGAAACACATTCAAATCGATCACTTTTGTCTAACAATAGATTTTTCCGCCTTCTACATCACTCCTGAATAACGTTCATAACGATAAACAAAGAAACTTAATCTCTCCTTTGTCACAATAAACAAAATCACTTGGCGTTAAAGTATATCTTTCATGAATAATGTTTATCACCGATGATAAATAAAGAAATGTATTCTTTTATTTTATCACAAAACACAAAATCGCTTCCAGGATCCCGACATTTCACGGAGGAATTAACTCTTCAACTGCATTTGTCCACCACAGTAAACGACTATTTTATTTCTATCACTTTAGTCACAATATCCGGAACATTTCTCGACGATCTTTCTTGACCACAAGCATTAGAAAATTTCTTTGACTACTAATTCATTATTAAAAAAATATTTTGAATATTCTTTTAGTTAAAATAACTGGTTAATTTTTGATTTTACGAAGCAAAATTTATATACAAGATACCGAAAGGATTCAGCGAGTGGATTGAACACGATTCGAAGGGTCCCCCAGTTTCGAGAGCGATGATTTATAGGACCGAACAACCGTGACCGTGGACGGAAGACTACTAAATTCTCGAACCGAAAATCACCGTGTGGCAACCACGAGCCGACCTGTTGAAAAACGAACGTGTCCCTTCCTGACGATCCTTTTCCCCCTCTCTGTTCCGTTCTAGTCGCGATAAAGCCGTGGCTGGTTTTCATCGCGCGTACACAGCTCACGTGCAACGTCCCCGACGAACGACATTTCCTGTTTCCTTCCTCGTTCGCCCCACTGGAGCCGGCTGAAACCGGAAAATCCACGAAACCCATACTTTATACGACGGTCAGGGTTCGCGGTGGCCATCAGCCGGGTATCAACGCGCCCAGGCCCATGAATTATTTCTCTCTGTCCCTCGTCCCCCATCCTCAAGTCGGAATAAATCGTTTTGGTAGGCGACGTCGATGATGGAGAGATAAATCTATGATACATACCAGCCTCTGCGGTGGTTCTTACGCGTGGAATTCGGGAAGGAAACACGGGAGAGCTCGTGACACTTTTTTTGGGACCATTAGATGTTACGGGATTTAATGGGGTGTCGATCAGAAGAATGAAACCAGATTTCGTTAGTAATAAAATACTTGAAATATTGGTATATACCCAGATAGCACCGTACATCCCTAGGACGTTCGTAAGACTTAAATTTCGGATGTTCTAGAAATGTCCGTCCCAAAAGTCCTACGGATGTTCTCAAGACTTAAATGTTATTGTAGATGGTTTCGTTTAGTATTTTTGCCAATGTCATTAAGAAGGGTATTTTTGCCAGTCTTTAAAGAATCAATAGAGAAGTGTAACGACACTAAAATGGTTTTGTGCGAAAACGTCAAGAAAGTTGAAGAAACATGTTAAAATTCTTCATATTTCTATTGTTTCTTGACGTCAATTTGAAACCTTAGTACGTCGCACTCATCGAGACTATACTAATCTTTCACTGTTATTTTTCTCGAACATTTATTTTTTCAAAACTCTCTGCACTCGACATTCCTCGCGTGTGTTTTGTTTTCAAGGATAAGTTCCTTTTGTATTCATTTGCCGCCTGCATTCCTCGCGTGAATATCCGCTCGACGACAATCTCGGACACATGTTTAGACAGTATCCTTCTGACAAATCGAACAAAACAACAATTCGACGCGTGACGCGTCCACCAGGGGGATCCGTTGAATCAGCCACCGTCAAAAACATCGTGTAACAGTATCGTGGGCGAGGTCGAGCGTCGCGTCAACACAGACGGAAAGGGAGTGACACTTTCCGAGTGTCTGGCAAGACAATGAACCACCTAAAGGATCGTGCTTCCCCTGCAAACTAGATGCTTCTTCGAAATTTCGACGACCGTATAAGAAACGATATTTTACTATCCTTCGACGTGGGTTTCGGGGGTTAACCCTTTGCATTCGGAATTTCTAATTTTCCATACATTTTGTCACTTCAGAGGCGACGGTCGAGTGCGAAGAATTAATACAATCCTCAACCGAAAACACGAGTACTCGATTACAGCTCCCGGAATTTTAACCAAAGAAGAAAATTAATAGTGGCGACATTATTATGGAATGTCTACGGCGAACGGTCGCAGTAACGGGGAAGATTCCTGTGATCTCGAGGCCGAAAGAATGCACGCGCGGTTTCAATATACAATTAGCAACGAACGGGGCGTCGATGAAGGATCGCGGGGCGTTGAAATTACGGGACGTTCAGGAACCGATTCATCCTGGCCGCACGGTGGTGCAACGGACAGTTACTAAGAGCTTGGTGTTTACCGTGCAAACTAGAAAATTATTCAAATGAACGCGACCAGAGTTATCGTCGAGCAACGACACACACACACACACACAGCCACCAGACCGATATGTATTTTTAAAACCGATATATTTTTCCCTCAGAGTCCTCGTTCCCGTAATTTTTCGCCGGAATAATTAACGACCGTTGCGACCGCGTGAATCATATTTTATATAAATGATCGGGTCCGATCGTTATTTAATATTTCCGCGTGAGATCCGCCACGGTTGCTTCGTCCCATATCTCTCTGGCTACCCGGCTTACACGGAAAAACCATCGGCGCGGCGATCGTTTTAACCGCGGAATCGCACGTGATTACTATCTATCCGTAACCGTAAAGGATCGCCGTGTAATGGGTCTCGGACCTAAGAAACACGATATATGTAACCGGGTGTAATTACAAAGAAGTGGCACTTTCAGACGTCCCTTAACGGCCGCCTCGAATACGCGTAGCGCCGAGAACTAGCGCTCGCATTCGAACGAGGCAACGCGACAACAAAACCAGACAGAAATATTGGATCGCGTGAATAGTAGCCTACTTAGGTGGCATCGATGATACGGTGCGTTGACATGCACTGCATCCTGTTCTCGGGTCAAAATTTACAGTCGATGTAATTTTCTTAGGCGAAACAATGTGGCACTGGAAGCCTTAGCGAACAGTGAATCGATTTCTCGAGATCACTTCTGGACAGGGACTTCTACCGAAACGTAAAATATCGGTATTATACCGGTATTTTCGGTCGTACCTTCGCCCTATATAAACCCTACCCTTATAGAAACCAAAAAAATACCGGTATTTACTTCGGTTTTCTGTAATATATCGGTATCGGTATAGCTTTGATCGCATAATACCGGTATCAAAATCATACCGGTTTAAGTCCCTACTTCGTGATCCTATTGTGGATATAACCAGGGGGTGGCAGGAATGGAAACTTGCCCTCCTAGGAGAAGAAACGTGGTCTTTACCCTAAAGGGAAAAAATTGGAACCAACCCCAGAGAAGAAAAATATTACGTATGTAATAATAAATCTAAAATTCATTTAAAGTAATATGAATTTTTCATTAGATAACCAGACCGGTGGCAGTTTATGCAAATTTACAAGTTCAAATGCTAATACTGAAAAATTAAGACGGGGTAGAATTTTGGATTCTATGCTAGGGCTTAGATAACTTAATATCCTACAAGCTTCTCTTCTTGTTCGCGAAAGTGTAGATGCGTCGAGATGAATCCCAACTGCTTTCGTCCACGCAACTATGTATGTTCCAGCTGTGCATTAGGAGTAAGTAATTCCATCGTGGAACCTAGATACGCGTAACGAAACCGGGCGTGAACCGAACGCAATCGATTTCCGCGCCGCGGGGGTAAATGGTAATCGAGCGTTTTCCATGGAACAGCAACACCTAATTACGCCCGCGTAATTAATCCCCCTGGGGGCCACGCCTGGTACTAATGCTTCTCTTTCGAAACCGCACAACACGAGGAGGGTCTGTGCATTGTGGTCTGTCTAGTAAGACTCGAAAATCTTGACCCTATGTAAAATAAATGAATTTTAAATAGGATCGTACTCCGAGCTATTAAGTTAGAGACATGGAAACGATATAGTAGGTAATTTTATATTTATTTTGCAAGAGGCACGATTTACAGATTTCTCCCTACAAGATTATTGTCCCGGTGCGGACCAGAGTTCGGGACGATAATCGAGAAGAGTCTGTATTTCGAGGCAGAGGTGTGGCCTGTGCAGACCTATTTAAAACGGAAATATTTCAGTTTTCATTAAACTTCTTTACAAACATACGGACACTGTTTTGTTTCTGACAAAGTGTGTCAATTTGATATATCGGAAATTAATGAAATACTTGCTTGAAAAATAGAATCTCGAGACACCACGACGATAATAAACGTACCGCAGGCGTCCGTATCGCGTCGGAATCTAAAGCGGGCCACATTAAAATCCGTTCCGCGTAAACAACAAGATTTAAATCTTCATTCTGACCGATCAGAGGACTCCTCTTCCTCTCGCGGTGGGAATGCCTGAATAGTTTCTCGACGTTGGTGTAATAGGTTACAGTGTATACAGATCTGGCCTCGTACGTTTTTCCCAAGCTAGTGCAGGTGCGACGGGTACTGTAGGACGGATAATAAACGACAATCTTATCGCACCATCGATCGGGAACACAGTGGCAGAGGGGGCACGTTGGGAACAGGGGATTCCTTGGGGAACGTGGCCGTTTTCCAGGGGAATTAAGCGGCCTAAACGAGGCGTTTAAATGGTGAACGTCGCATCGGAGGAAAAGAATTCTCCCCGGACCTACCGTTACGTCGTTTCCATCTGAAAGGAGTAGTGGCCCTGGTTCGGAGCCGCTGGTGGCAGGCGGATATGCAGACGGGAGGAAAAGCCTCGGCGGGCCAGAAGGAACCGGCGTCGTGCTCGGTAAGCTATGACGAAGGTTAGGTTATCTCTGGACGCGGATCTAAACGTTTTAGCGTGGCGCGCCAGCACGCTTCTTCGGCCGACGCGATGGTACATTGTCATTTTATTACGGACTGGTCGCAATTTCCGCGTCCAATCGCACCGCCTATCGATTCCAGTTTCGCGAGTGAGATGTCACTGTATCTTCCCCCTTTGGGACTGGCTATCGCTACTGGTCGGTATGCGATGATTATTTGTCGATTGGAAGGTGAATTTATATCATCTGTATCCGACACGTAACGGTTCCGTATTGGCTACGTTCAGACACAAGACACGAATATTTATATTACACGTTCGTTGGACGGTGTGGCTTTCCGATCAGTCAGTGAACAGAAAGCCGCTGGGAAAGGATAATTAAATATACAGGGTATCTCACCCGATTTTTAATGGTATCGAGTGGAGCATATTCTGATGTTATTAGTTTTTTCGTGAGTAGACTCGTAACGGTCAACTTTGTTTTTTTTTTTTAAATGGAATGAGGTATTTTGTAATATATCAATCGATACAGCTGGACATTCGTTATAAAAAAGTACTAACCTATGTATGTCGAAAAGTTAGTAGTTCAGGAGATATTTAAATTTAAATAATTCTAAAATACCATTACTGTCGTACTTCATTACCATTCCTGTAAATAAACGCTAACGTCTTAGTACAAAAAAACATGTTGTCTATGAATGCAAAATAATTGATTACTTATGGATACCCCTAATATCAGTCTCATAATTTTGAAATAACGATTCAAGGGCCTAAAAGTTCAAGGATTAAAGAAAAGAATCGAACCTACATTTCCGGAACGAACCTGGCGAAAGGCTGATTTGAAAGTCGACGAGTGTGCGTGTGTGTATAGAGTGCTGGACGAACAATAGGAGGCGCGACGAGAAAATAGAGGCGAGCGTCGCGATTGGCTAGGGTCTGCCCGAGAATTCTAAAGGGGACGCGCTCGTACGAACGGAATCGTTAATGAACGATTAAATAATAAGCCACCGTCGTTGGTTCGGGGAGCCGCGGCGATAAATCCGATTTAACCGGCGGATCCGTATTATTTACGCGGCACCTGTGACAACGTTAACCCCTCCTTCCAACTCTTTCCATTCCATCGTGAGGAGTAATAACCGAGGAGGTGTTCGCCGGATTAAAAGCCGTGACATTGCTAGTTCCAGCGACTACTCTTACCTCGCAACGATGTAATTAAATCCCGCGATTAACGTTTGTTTACAGTTTACCGAGGGTTCTCCGAGCATCCTTCCTCCGCCGACTTGTCGCCAGGTACGCGATTAATCTTTCACTCGGGAAATTCGAACACGCGTCGGCTGATCTCGCCGAAATACCCGTCGACTGCATATTTGTTAACGTTTAATATCGACTTTTTTTTTCTTTCGTATTTTATATTTACTGGCAGTGATATTCCACTAGCGATAATTAACCCTGAGAAACCGTACCAGAATTCGCTACTGCGAATTGGGATGTTGAATTTTTGATCGTTAAGCACTTAAAGGGAATGGAATACTAATTACTAACTTTGCAGTACTGTCCAACTTTGAACCGAAACGCTGAACCACGAGAATCGATCAGACACGATGAAATAGGTGCAAGGAAAATATTAATTATTTGTTCCATCGAGATATCCCTAGATTCAAACCGATCGACCCAACCCCCCTTCGATACCGTATCGTCAACTTTTTCCTCCTGGGATCCGGGACGGGGCCCCAAAGGAAGGACCGAGTCGAAAGCAGACACGGGGGGGGGAACCAGGTACCCTCGTTTCGTTCTGCTTCACGCACTCCCGCGTGGAGGCAGAAAGGAAAAAAAGGAGTCGGAGGAAGCGACGGCAGCGGGCGGACGAAGCGAACGAACGAGGAGGTGGAGGAGGAGGAGAGAGCAAAAGGCTGAAGCAACGGTCGGTAGCAGAAGAACAAGGAGAAGAAGAAGAAGACAACGTCGAGGACGAAGGGCCAGAAGAAGAAGAAGAAGAAGAAGAAGAAGAAGAAGAAGAAGAAGAAGAAGAAGAAGTAGAAGAAGAGACGTGGGAGCTACGGAGGGCGAATGGGAGGAACAAGGGGGAAGACGGAGGCGTGGGGGGTGAAGGGAGGATCTCCTCTGTGGAGTACTCAACCTCCACCTTGGTCGCCACGCATCGTGGAATTCGTTCGGGGAACACAGGGACTCCTTCTGACTCGCCACGCTCTCGCTTCTCTCGCGTCCGCTACTTTGCATTTTACACCGGTGCCGAGATTTGGTCGTTAGATTCGCCCGATCCGCGCGCCTCCAACCGCGGCCACCTCCTCCTCCACCCTCCCGCCCTTCGATTCTACGGTTTTGCTTCTTCTTCGTTTTCGTCTCCCCCCACAACCCCCTGAGCGAGGATACTGTACGCCACGCTGCAACAGTTGAGCCCCTAAAACCTCCCCGTCACGCTCCCATGTACACCTACGAGCAAACTTGGCTTCCACTAGGGGAAAAAGTGGCATAGGGGAAAGGCCTCCTACCATTTGGTTTCGTAAGTTTCTGAAATTTATGCCAAATTAACATTTATTTTAACGTTTGTTTCAGTACTTGAAATAAATTTATCAAGTGATAAAAGGCCGAAGAGGCAAGACGATGGATAATAATATTCGACCAACGCGATAAGGTCCGAACCGACACACCCCGAACGATTGCAAAACTAGCAAGATTCGAAAATATCGGATCCGAGGGACGGCAAGGGATTTCGAAACGTTCTCGTGATGCAATATCCCCGCGAACCGACGCCCTCGTACAAGAATCAATTTAGCAAAAGGCCATGCGACCGGCGATCCCGCGACAATTTTTCCTGCGGTCGATATTACTCAAGTTTCGTCCGCATTATCTTTTTGCCGCGAAGAGGACGACGGGGTCTCGGGTGACAGCAATCGTTTTCCGTTGCCTCGAACCTCGTCTCGACGGCCCTATCCTCGATCGTCGATCCACAAACGCAAACGGTAATTTTTTTGTTTGTTATTTCACTCAACAGTATCAATTACCCTAAAGGAATTTTTAATCAATTCGACGACGTTACGTTTTGACACGAGCAGTAACAGAATTTGTTCGTTACATTCTGTATAAATTGAAGATAGAAGGATCAAAATGAAAGTAAAGATGAAAGTAGGCGAGAATAAAAAAGATGCGTTAACGATTATAGCGGTAATAATCATGGGCATATATTTACTATTGGGAGGTATTTAACCCTCTAACTTTTTGTCACATGCTTTCAATTGAGAAATTCGAAAAAAATGAAAACAATAGATTTTTATTTTATATTATACCGCGAAAATTAATTTTACGCAAAAATTTTTTAACAGTATTCAAATAATAAAGCCTCTTTGCAATAGAATAATGTCACCAATATTCGGGTGAGACGTGCCAATCAAAGTGAATCTGCTCATCAAGGACCCTGCGTCTTGTAAGTCTCTGTACGTGTATACGATAATGTACTTGTATTAATTTTAAGGCGACTCGATTTTCATGAGACGCAAGTTCCTATAGGCGGGGCGTTAAACGTGAATAAACGGTAACAGTCTTCGGTCGCACGCTTTCGCCGACCTAGCAAGAAACCCGCGAGTCCCCTCGAAAAGTCTAATGTCCCTCGTGAGTGTTCGTTTCCGTTTTTAAAAAAAATGTTTTCTTTTCGTCTCTATCATATCCCCTTGTCTTCCGTCCGTGTGTTTTCTGGTGTCGACCGCCCGCCTTTCACCTCGACCAATCTTTAAATACGAACGCGCGGGGCCATTGTTCGCCCGATCAAATTATGGGGTACAGCAACAGCGTGTGCGCGCCCGCAACGGATCTTTATGTAACTTTCGCGTTTCGAGCAGCACAAACCACGGCGAAAGTTATCAAGGCGGTTTGCAGATCGTAAAATCTTTAGGGGTAGATAGCCTCTCGAGGCAGAATCGTCGTTGACTACGCTGGAAAACGGGGATCGCGTTTCGTTACAGAATTACAGATTCGACGTTTCCATTTACCTACTCTCGGCGCGCTTCCTTCCCCCTCTACTCCCTCTCGTTACGCCTCGATGGTTTTTTGTTGGTTGCGTGGTAATACGACGGAAAGAGTTTTATCGCTGGTCGTAATTTGTCAGGGAAACGGGGCTCGCGGGATCTATTTTCATGCGAAATTATTACTAACTTCTGGCGAATTAATTAACGATAATTAGAATAACACTTGAATATTGCGCAACGATAGGATGTGTGTGCGTACCTATTATTTTCTAATGCGATACAAGGCGATAAAGTATCTACGGATTATCGAGATAGTAAATCCAATTAGTATTTACGAGGCTCGGGGGGGTTTCTTGCCGCGGAATATTAATAGGCTGATTTTACACAACAATCTTGACACACTGTTCGTTCGGATATCGTCGTAAAATTGTACTCGCAACGATATATTCCCGGTATGTAATATGAACAGAGTATGGACGAGGTGAATTTGGTCTTCGAACGATTCCTCGATTTAAATATTAAAGAATGGGGTGACTCGAGATATAATGGAACAAATTTCTCGTGATCGACGAGGAGGAACGGGAGATGCAGGAATATACTGTTGAAATAGTATTTTTCTTTTTAAGTCGGATAATTCCCGTGCCGTTTTTACCGGGGGCCGTATACGCCGTGGCCATTTCCTGGTTGCGATCGATCAATTCGTAGCTGGATATCGATAAACCCCTCGCAGTAGAAACGATCCTTGTAAAGAGTAATCAGACGAGATCTGGGATCGAGATCCTCGGCTTACATAACCGTCCAGTCCGTTCAGAGGAGAAGAGAGAGAGAGATCTTTGTCGTTTGGTTAAACATCCCGCTCTAACGACCGACCACCACCGTAACCAGCATCGCTCGCTTCCTATCCCGTACGGATCGAGCAATTCGACGAATCGACGATTTCAGAAATGATTGTCGAACGCACACCGCCCTCACAGAATAATCGATTCTATAGAACCAAATTTCATCTGATCTATCTTGGGTGAACTGTGATCGAACAAAACTTTCGAGACTGGATGTGTGCGTCATAGGTGGACTGCAAATTGTTATGCAAAATTATATAGCAAATGTCGGAATTTCTTAATTAAATAATATTAAATTAATAAAAGCGACGACACTGTGTTTGATAAGAACGGTCCAGGGTACGTACCAAAAATGGCGGAAGCTCAAAGACGATCGTCGAATTTCCACGGCCTTCGATCCGCGTGCCGAAACAATGGAAACTAACTTTCCTTGCTTTCGACGATCGTGTCATTCGAGCGGTTTTGTGACGCGAGCATTATCTAACTGACTCCGCCACGCCAGAGAAAATCCCTCCATCTCTCTCTGTTCGCGTCTATTTAAGTAACCCACTAAACTACAAGAACGAGGACAATGGATCCTCGAGAGCCGACTGAGGCCCCGCCGTGGAACCAGCGCGTGCAAGCAATTGCATTATGGTGAAAGCTAGCCGCAGCCTCTCGCCCATGTACTTCCCCTGCATCTATGTATACATATATCCACCGTCCTCTCTACCGATCCATTCTTATTTCTCCCGTTCGTTACATCTGCTGATATTGTTTGGCGATGGAAGTTTAACCTAGTCGAGGATCAGAGACAAAGAAATGATTCCTGAGGGCGTTTGTTATTATATGATTGAAATGGAGAGATTGCGTTAACAGTGTTCTTCTTTGGAAGACTCGTGGGAAGGTGAAGACACACGAATTGTAAATGTTAGTCACTGCTTTATAGTGTTCCACGTGTTTATCTAGCACTAGAGGGGTGGTTAATATGTATCGATGGGTTAATTAAGTACAAATAGTGGATTATTTATGGATAAGAAATTTGCTTACTTGTCGACAATACTAGAATATGTTACATAATAGAACGGTTACAAAGACGTGAAGTATTCAAACGTGATCCCTAGAAGCCTTCGAACATTCATCGATAATTTACTGTACGTAGATTGTTTATTAAAAAAATTACTATGAACAGGTGGAAAAATTACACATTTTATATTTTCGGTATTATTATGATTTCAGTAATAACGAAGTAATACCCTTTTTTTTTTTCTTAACATGTAGGTACACAATTTAACTATGTTTTGGTATATTAAAGTATATTGTGTGAAAAAATTATTGAAAGTATGCCGAGAAGAACGTTATCATATGTCCATAAAAACATAACAGTATGTTTCGTAATAAAGAAGCTATCATTCCAAGTGTATTTTCAATTCCGTTCTCGTTCAAAATTCAAATGAGCGATACTTCGAAGTGTCCATAATAATTCCGATCCCCCACAGTAATTTCAAGTGTAGTCTCTTCAACAGTACAATTCCCATGCACGATACAAGAATTCGCTCTAAATCTACATGTTAAAATATCAAACAGCATTCTATCAACGTAAGAAAAAAATAGTAGACAACAGATATTCAGCTGGAAATTCTGTACCTACCATCGAACTATTTGATTCTTCACTTCGACCGTGATTGGATGGGTCTGATCCTCTTGAATACGAAACCCAAGGAAATCGGAGAGCCTATAAACCGTGATTACTTACAGGAGAACCAAATGGATTCGAATGGAGAACGGAGGGCCGGCGGGAGGGGGAGGGGGTGATCCATTCGCAGGATCGATTCACCTTTCTCCTTTACCCGGAGCAAGATCGCGTGGACAGAAATATGTCGTGTAAATGGCAAGCGTGGCCCGTGTAAACGGTCCCCATGCGGAAGGTGATGCAGGGGTTCGGTCACTCGCCACTTAACCCCGCGGATCAGGAAGTCGTTTCGCTATCTTCTCGGAGCGCCTCCGCGTGAAAGGGAATATCGAGAGTGAACGCGGATCGCGAACGAAGGGAGAGTAACGACGAGTGGCCGTGGTGGTAAAAACATTAATTGCCCACGGAAACTGTAGACGGCCCGTGGACGGTGTTTGACAGCTCGAGCAGAGGAATCTAAGCGAACCCTTTTCCCGGTTCGGCCAGAAAGTGCCATAACTTTGAGTGCCTAACGCATAATATGCTAGTCACTACTTAAATCTCGGTATAATAGAATAAGGTTGGTGAATAGAATAAGGTCGAATAGTTGCTGTTCAAGGGGCACCGTAAACTCTTAAGGGGAACTCTTAACAGAACAGTAAATCCTCGATGAGTGACTGACTGGGAATCGAAGGTACTCCAACTTACGGTACCAAAAAGATACATTTCACCAATCAAGAAAAGTTCGTCGAGCTGACAACAGAACGAAGAAATATTTCTTTCTATTACATTCTATATACTTGCCGTACACGCATAAAATCTACACGTTAGCAGTTAGTAGTGAAGACATAAGTATGAAATTTTAAAGGCAAGTGAACATCAACTGGAACGTCCTACATATCTGTCTACGTTATTCCTTCCTAGCTACACGCTGCATTTCCACCGAGTCCTAGGTTTCCCCTTTTTCCGTGGCGAATTAATTACACATTTGCGAAACTTTGAATGAATAACTCGCTCCGTAAACAGAGCTACATGTTCCCGCACTTTAGACTGCATTTAAAACTACACATACATATATATATATATATATATATACAATATAGATAAATAGAAAATATATATATATATACATGTATATATCCCAGCCGAGGATAAAGAAGGGCCCCCGTTGTGGCCCCTCGACGATAATTATTGCCCAGCGTGCTTCTTTATCGTAGGTGATTTTCACGCTGCCATAGACATTCAAATTGCACCGGGGGTTTTACCCAAGCAACGAGCGAGACAGGACTCGCTGTGCCGCGGTAATAACCACACGGAAGTGGGGACCAGGGGAAAAGATAAACTTGTGGGGAGGGAAGAGATAACGCGCCGAGGAAAAACTTTGTTACGTCAACGACAAAGGAATTATACCCTTGCTCCGCCGAGAACTCGAGTTCTCGTCTATCCACGGATGAGTCCGTGGACGGTGATTTCGTTTCGAGCATCGTCGTCGCATTCCTCACGACTGAAACACACGTGGGATCCTCCGTTTCCGTTCCCCTTGTCGCGTGATCCAGTTCCTGTATAAAGCGAGTACACGGACTTTTTGGGTCATCTCTCGAGTGCGAGGCGCGTTCCATGGGAATCACTTTTATTTTCACGACGAATCGGTGTCTGGGTTCCACGAATTTCCTCGAATTGGAAGGAGTGATATTCAACATTGGGGAGCGTTGTAAAAATGACAGACATTGGATAACGCGAAGTTAGGAGGTTGGAATGATAAAGTTCGAACTCGGAAATTTTAAGATCCAAATAAGAAGATGGAACTGTAATCAACTCGAGATAACGAGTAATGATGATATCGAACACTGGACAATCACCTTTCTGATCACATCCTAAATCCCTATCTTACGCTCCCTTTAAAAAGAATACGTAGTAATCATTGGACTTTAAAAGAATAAAATAATTATTTTTCTCTACGGTCATCGAATAAGCTGGTCTACCCTGAAATGGCCACTGCACCTCGTTTCGAAAATTAATTCGAATCATTAAATTTCTCCTAGAGCTACAGTTCAATCCGAGTTTGTGGCAATGGATTTCGATCTCGATTGTGAGGATGAAGATTGCGGAGAATGGTACCTTGGCGTTTAACTCGTTTGTTCGCGAGATCGACGAACTCACGCGACGAAAGGCTGAATACAAGGGAATTAAGATACGATCGTCGTCGTTTGCCTCGCCTTGAAACAAAGGAACCGACGATCCCAGATAGAAGCGACTGACTTTATCCTCGACGGATAATGGAACGGATTACTTCCTGAATTAAAACGTAATTCATACGACGGCCCAAACGCCTCTTATATTTTCCATGTTACAAAATCACTCCGTAAAAATATAATTCGCGAGCACGTGTCGTGGTGCCGTTTCTATTTCCTGAAACAAGTGACTTTGACCCAGTTCCAGGCTTATCTGTCCCCGTGCCAGTCAACCCAGAGTCAAGTCAATATTAGTTCGCGGATAAGGAATGTGCGCTATGCGCATTATGCGGAGGAATGAGGCTGCCTGTAACAGTATACGTTACGTCGTCTTGCCTTATGTGGAGCACTCTTACTACGCGACTTCTGTTTCTTGGGGACATGAAAGTGCAGACGTAACGTATGACGTGGTGTACCTACACGCTGTGTCGTCATCGCAGCTCAATTAGGTAACTGTTTCACGACCCACTTGGGATCACCAGTAACGAAAACCCATTAAAGAATCGATATACAATGGAAATCGTTTAAAAACAACAGCACAAAGTTAGCGGAAGTGGTGAGTGGTGGATGTACCAGCGTGGCCAAAGTTTGTCAAGGTGGGGTGACATATGTCAGGACAATAAAGGTAAGTAGGATATACACCTATAGAAGACACCGAATATTCAAAGAATGTCTGAAAGTATACCCCAATTTATCGAACAATTTTCCCACCCTCTGGTACATACCGTTTAATCCATTTCCAGTAATCCCATCCACCAGATTGTTATCGGACTGCGCACATGCGCCGCCCCGGCGAAGGTGGAAGAAAAAATGGCGCGTGCGCCGTCCCACCCCCGACCTACCACCCTGATTTCACGCCGAGTAATTTAATTAATCAGAAAGATAGGCGCTTCGCCTCGTTCCGGGAATCTAGCTCCGGGAGGGCAGCAATTAGTTCAATTTTTTCCTCTCCTCCACTTCCCCCCTACCCCCCTTCTTTTTCCTTCACGAGCCAGCTCGTGGCGCCGTCGGCGTGAAGATCGTAGATAAACTCGGCGGACGATTCTTCGGGGCCAAGGGCAGGAAAACAGGGAGTAAGGATCTCGAGCCTTTGGATAAACGGTTAATGTTTACAGTGATTCCTCGATGAATGCGACACGAACAACGGCGTTGTTTTCACCAATTAAAACAGAGTAAACAGAAGATAAGTAAAGGCTCTGGGCTGGAAACCTTTCCGCTTTACTACGACTCTACGATTTTTTTGACGTCTGCTGACACCAGGATTACATTGTTGTCGATAGTCTTCCCAGAAACGAAAGGAATTCTGTACTTACTTACCAACGGTATTTTTACTGTACAATGTAAATATTAATGCTAGCAACATTTCACTTCGACTCAAAGGGAACCCAATAATATTCTTCTTTGTCGAATCGATTTTGAAATCATCAACACGTGAAATCATCTCTCGATGTTATAGGGCAAGGGGTTAATTAGTTATTCGATCTCCGTGGTAGATGTTATTTGCGGCTCGATCATTTGCCAATACCCTCCCACCATCGTCACTGTCCTCGATCACCCTGCTAGTTTCATGTCCAGTTTATATCCGAATATCTTACGTCCTTTTTCGACATCCCTAGGACGTTCGTAAGACTTAAACTTCGGATGTTCTAGAAACGTTCGTCCCAAAAGTCCTACGGATGTTCTCAAGATTTAAATATTGAATGGTTTCGTTTAGCATTAAGACGTTCCACTTTGTAAATATGACCTTCCTAGGACATTTTGAAGATCTTAACGAGGACTTAACGGGGACATATGGACCTTTTCGGGACATCCTCCGAATGTACAGAACGTCCGGAATGTACGTCCGTCGGACGTACATAGGACGTTTTTGTGCTATTTGGGTCTAGATCGATGGAGACGTCGCGATTGATAGATCGATTAGGGGGTAATTTTGGTGTTTCCGGGGCTACGTCCGAGTCACGAATAGCTCTCTACTCTTTAGTTTCCTTCTTTTTTTCCTCTACGTTCTCCCTGTCTCTGATTCTTTCTCTCTCTCTCTCTCTCTCTCTCTCTCTCTCTGGAGGGCACACTAATGGCTTTTCTCTGGTACAGTATGTACATACCGTCCACCGCCACTATGTAAACCCGGCTTATTACCTGCACGCACGATTATGCCTGCGCGTCGCGCGCTCGCGCCGGCCAGCCACGCTGTGTGTATACCGCCGCGGCGAGCCACGGTATCGCTCGGTAATTACATCCCCTATTTACTTTACCTAATGAGCGTTTGATTGGCTCTGTTAATTATTGTTAGCCGGCGGACTCATTACCCGCGACTAACGGAACGCCTCGATGGCCCCGCCGCGAATTGCCCATGTCCTATGGGGAATCGCGTCTGGACACACAAACATACACACAGAAACGCACACAAACATGGAATGTTTGCCCGTTTTTCTCAGTTATTAAATACGCTCCGTGTAATTTATTGATCAGCCGGCCAAACAAGCCTCGAGTTTATATGTACGTTTCTCCGATCCCGTGGAATTATATCCCAACGCTGCGCTGTTCCAAATTAGAATAGCGGCGAATCAGACGGCATCGGAAGATTTATTCTGTTCTTCGCTTCGTGACCCATATTCGGGCTTTGATCACTAGACTGCGGATTTTATGCATTTATAGCCTATAGGGCTTTGTGGAATACGATAAAAAACAAAACTTTCATCGAATCCAACGAGTTTTCTATTTTGTTCTGAACCCAATAATATACTTAAGAGGGAACATAAATTTCTACGATTACTCCTGTCTTTATAAACTACTTTATAAACTTTTATTTTCCGTGCAACATCCACTGTCTATTGATCGCAGATGAGATATAAGAATAGACCTAACATCTTATAGGAATTGGTGTCCCTCGAAAATCACGCTGGTTCGAGCGCACCTCTACATAACAGTTTCCTTCTGAACTGTTGTTCCAAATCATCCCAGGACTCATTTCCGGGAGTCGATGCTATATTGTTACACCCTGTAGACTGAATGATCTCCCAGAGAACCTAACCCCGCCAAGTTCACCCCGCGGAACCACCATCCGAAGAAACAGCGAAAGAAGAAGGCCTCTCTTCTTCGAGGTAAAAAAAAATAATAATAATAATAAGAAAACGAAGAAGAAGAAACAACGATCCAAGGGGGACCACGTGTGTGTACGTGGAATATCGACGGCGAAGCACGGAGGTTCGTCGAGGCCCTTTTAAGGTGCCGAAGGGTATACCCACCACCTTCCTTCACTGGCTCTCCAGTGGTTGCTGCGAACCCGCTCTCGGCGGCAGAAGGTATCCCGAACGATAAGAGGGATTCCGTGGTGCCTATGGCGTAACAATGCCGCGCGGGCAGCCTCGCAAGAAAACCTGGTCGGCGTCTAATGGAAGGGATTCTGTTTCCTGCCGGGGCTACAGATCGCGCATACTAAAAACTTCATCCTTGGGCTACCGTTACCTATCTTCCCCGTCCGTCGTGAGCGCGATCTACCTTCCCCCCCGGGGGGGGGGGGCAAAAGCGCTACCGTCGGCCACCGTCTTCCGTCATGTTTGCGCGCCGGCGAACACGCTGTTATCCGCGAGATCCACTCACAAGGGGACGTACGGGAATTGACAATCACCGATTTTGATGCAACTGTGTGAAATTATAATTCTCATAAAATTATTTGACACGTCTTTTTTTTAACTGCTGTTATCCATGTGGAAGGGGGAGAGGAAAATATTCTAACTCTCCTGTTATCGTAGTTGTTGTTAATATTATCATTATTCCTAAAGAAGAATGTACTAAATCTGTTGGTGAACGTCTTTGGACACTACAAATATTTAAAAAATCGTAGATCTAATACGAAAGTACCAATGGTGGTCATGTTGATTCCCAGTCCGACTAGGTTCCTTCCTGCGTGCCGTGCCGTGATTTTCAACTTCGATCATCGACCAGACCCCCACCCCGCAAAGGTCGTCGTTCTCTGACCCCGAATTTCCGCTGACCCCGACGCACCTTCACCGAAGAGAATTTTAGACACGCGAGAAATATACACGATCTTCTTCTTCGTTCTGACCCTTGGACGTTGTTCCTCCAACCAAGAGTTTGAAGCTTCCTACTTGAAGAGTCGCCATTTATTCCAGCGAAAGGACCCTTACAACCCATTTATGTGTCGAAGCTTGATTCGACAGGGTTGCCAAGAGGAGTTTCTTTTAAACAAATTGACAGAAAGTCCCCGAACAAAAATAATTACGAACGCAAGAGTATAATCTTCCAAAAATTTAAATACCTCTACAAAATTTTGACATAAGATTAATATCACAGTATAATTTAAAACAAGACAAGCTATCTCTGTTAATCAAACGCATATATTTTCAAAGACTTAAAAAACGAAATAAAGTGTGTCTGGCTACGTACTGCCTTTTCCACTGTGGCAGTCAACGTGTTAACCCAGATTCTTCTTCGGGTACAAGACACTCTACCCGAAGCAGAGCAACAGTACAACCGAGCAAGGTCCCCAAAATCCTCCCAAAGAAGATGGACCAGTTTTCGCCGCAAAGTTTCGCCATATACGGAAAGAAGCTCCGTGGCAAAACCCTTCTCTCTCTCGCTCTCGACTTCGCCCGCCTCTTCGGTGTGCGCCTCTTTCTCGTGTTTCTCCCCCGATTTCTATTCGTTCGCTTCCTGCTCGGCTCCTCGGCGTTCGGAGCTCTTTCCACCGCAAATTGCGCCCGAGGCCGGTCTCGCCGACCGTTTAACCCCGCTAATTGCGCGCACGCAAAACGCAGCTTCGACGAAACGAAGAAGAAACAGCATGCCGCGAAAAATCACGGGTAAGCGTGAATTTTTACGCTGTGGCGCGACCAAAAAAGCATATTAAACCGTCGAAGACTACACTATAATATTATCCTACCGATTCGAGCCACAGATGGGTTGGCGTCACCCAAATAATGTTATGAAATATACCTTAAAATAAATTTTCCCCCTCCGACTGATAATCTAGCTGCGACCTTTCGGACAGACTGGGTTATTAGAACCCAGTGTGGTCTTTCAGGGTTAAATCGGTGAAAGAAATGGGTCCGTCACAGGGATGAGGCCTCGGAGACCCGGAGATTCTCGAGGCTGCTCGAACGCCACCGTTTCGATCGTTCTCGATGCCACGCGGGAATGCAGAGACCTTTCTATTAATTTGTTACTTTATTTACGGACGAGACAGTCTCCTGAAAGTGTTTACGAGAATGGATCAACTGGTTCGGAAAACGGAGCGAAACGATTACGATGCGTTTGTCCTCGGTATGATCGGTTAAGAAGGAAAGGATATTTAGCTAGGAGTGCTACAAGTCGTTACTTGTGGCAACCGACAAATCATTGTCCTGTAAAAGAACACTTCTTCATCCGTACTAACATATTAATTTTTATTCACGTAGAAAATGCACTCTAGGTTTCACTTCCTCAGGGACGAACAATAATTTATTTTAATTTTTCAACTGTATCAATTTCAAAAACAGAGTAACTCACAAGTGTGCCTTAAGCCTATAACTTTCAGCTGGCCAAATAACTTACCAAAACCGAGAATTTTTATTTCAAAATTGCGAGAAATTTATCAACGCTCGAAAGAAAAAACATATTATATTAGTTGAAAAAAAATAATTTTCCACAAATGATTAATCTTTCGAAAGTTAGTCGGAAATTTGACTAAACGAATATTAAAGGAAGTTAACAGAAAGGGAAAAGAATCTCAAGTATTCACGCGGGTAACTGAAACGATGGTTGCCGAAGAAAAACGAGACGTCTCCGTCAAAGGAGTCGCATTATTCAAACGGGATTCCTCGGGGCTTTCACGTGACTCTGCGTGGCCCAGCCGCGAAAAGTGCATCTGCGTATCTATATGCAACGAACGTGTGTGTGTGCAGTCACGGGTGCAACGGTTGCTGCTGCTGCTGCTGCTGCTGCTTGCTGTTCATTGACATTTAACTTTCGAAATTGAACAGAGAGCGGCGCGCGATGCGGAGGCCTCACGGACCGCGGCGGCAAAATACCACCGGGCAGATAGAGCTAACATTTAAATGCCATTGCTGCCCGGGCAAGACGCATGGCTGCGCGTCGAGATGCACCTTAAAGGGCTTCCTGACGCGTGACTGCTGTCTCTCTACGTTCCCCTCTGAAATCGACTACCCGTTCAAACCACAAAATTCTTCATCGATTCTCGACCATCTACAAACGAGAATCGGAACAACCATGGTCAATGGAGACCCTTAATGGTCTGAAAAATCGTAGATTTCGAAAAGAACTTCCGAAACTGAGATAAAATTTGATTTCAAAGAAATTCAGAACAAGTTCAAGTTGTTCGTTCTAAAAGAAAGTCGAGAGATTATGTTTCGAAGAATACTACAGACTCCTCTCGATTATCGTCTGGCTTGTTCTACACGATTATTGTCCAGGTGTTAGGTGGGGGGGGGGGGTTGAACCCCTCAAGCGTAAACTTTGTTGCCCCTCTGCTTTTGTTGCCAAGCAAAAACATTTCTTCCTACAAGATTATTGTCCCAGCGCAGACCCGAGTTCGGGACGATAACCGAGAGGAATCTGTATATTTACTGTTTATATAGGAAAACGTGGAAGGTAGGGTTTTCAAGGGGTCCTAAAGTTCACGGTAGATCGAAGAAGTTCACCATACGAACGAAAGGGCAAGTTCGCCAGAAGGAAGCATAGGATTCGTGCCATCTCGGATATTGTTTCGTACACGTATACCCGTAGGTGCACGGTCCTCACGCACAGAAGGCTTCGAGGCATCGCGTGACCGTGCTCAAGCGTAGGTTTCCCCGAACCCGGAAGAGGTGTCGGAACAAGGTGGCCAGAATAGGATCGTCAGTGCCCCGGCGACTTGTTGCAAACGATTTTCAGATCACGGAAATTGCTACTTTCCATTTCGAAACATGCAAATACACTTGCATTCCCAGCGCTATTACCCGGTGAGGTACCAGCACCGGGATTCCAGTTAATGAAACAAAATTGCAAAAACGATGTCTAGTGATAGATGTTTCTCCAAAGAGATAAAAACGTTTTTCACATTGCTCACCGACGTTAATAGGAGCCTACACGAACATGAGTGTATATTTCTATCGGTTAAATGAATTTGAAAGTCGGAAGAAGAGAAGAAGAGAGAAGTGCGTTTAACGTTGTTTCATCTACAGTAAAGTCTCGATCAGTGCGACGTACTGGATCGACTTCGAAATAAATTTGTTGGTCGTGTCGCATTCATCGAGGGATCACTGTATAGTGAACCCAGGCCAATGGATAACCGAGACGATCGGCGAGGAGGTCGAGGCACAAGGGGCCAGAACGGATGGAGGGCAAGCAAAAGGCGACTCTCCACGATCCCAAGCCCTTAATCCGTCGACACGTAATGGGACATAATGCGAAATTAGCCGGTCACTATGTACAGTTACGCATTACGCTAACAAGACTTACTTCCGATTATAGCCGAGACCCCTATTGTTCGAGGGAGCCAAGCACACCGTGCGCTCTTCAGTGGTCCCAGACCTGCGGCCCTCTCTCTCTCCCTCTCGCTTCGGCTATTCCCCCGTACGTTGCCCATTTATCTATCCATTCAGTCGGCCTGTATAATGCGCGATAGATTCCGTGTAATCCGGCCAGCACAATGGCTTCAAAAGCCGCTTCCTATATCGCCGGGAATCTGACACCGCGATCTTTTCTGATTTACACTCGCGTCTGGCGACCGACCCTTTACTCGCGCCCCCTCCAAGTCTCCTCTTGGCTCGTCTGCTCGAGAGGGCTTGAAATTTCAGAGAAGAAAATGTACATGATCTTCGGATGAAAAACTGGATCTTCATCGTTTACGTCGATGAATCGTTGTTTGAAATCGTAGATCTTGAGATGTCAAGCGAGGATCATTTGTTTCCGACGGGATCTCGGTCATCGAGCCCCAGGAAATCTCAATTTACACGAATACTTCAAGATCTGAGGTTTTCCGACACAGAAATTTATCTATACAGGGCTATCGAAATTTGAAGGGCTCAAGTATAGAGGTCGTTCCAAGTATCAAGAACTTTTAAATCGTAAGTGAAGCCCCACGAAATCTTAATTGACAAGAATACTTCGGACTGTAAGATTTTGTGACACAGAAATTCATCTATACAGGTCGTTCCAAATCAGAAGGACTTGCGACTCCCACGATAACGATCGTAAACTCGACGAATCCTCGTGGTAGCCAGGTGATTAGCCTCGAGGAGGATTGTCGAAAGTTCGGGCAGGCACGTGATGTGTACCGTTACAGCAGGCGATTCGCCTATCGAATATTCGACCTGCGACCTGGCGCGACGCTCCGGCAGCGTGAACGCGGAAATGCAGGTACGGTCCGTCGCGGCCCTCGAGTGACCTTACGCGGAGTCCGTTTGTCTCTTTGCCGAAGGGAGGGGCGCAGGGGGGTGGTAGAAGGACACACACACATGACGGAGGCTCGCTTTCGATGGGATAATCGCGGATTCCTCGGATACAGTGATTTACGATCCTGCCTGGCTCGTCGATGCAAGACGAATTTCGTGGCGACGAGAAGCTTCCTAGCCAGATTCTAATCAGCTACGAGTCCTCGGCGTTCCTTTCCTGCTCCGTAGCCTCCTCCGATCATTCTTTCTTATTCTAGAACTTCGAAGATCGCGGATTAACGCACCTCGATGAGATCGATGAGACCGAAAGACTTCGGCCGCCGGAAATGTTTGACGCCGTTGGATGTCCAGCCCTTTTCTGTTCACCAGAACGTACCATGAACGTACCACCAGTTCTGTTTAATCGGCATTTGTGAATTATGTTACTCGGCACTAAGGTCAATGTCCCTATTTCTAATCGTGCAAGGTTTCTTTATTATTTATTTATCCAACAATCGGCAAAAAAACATAGTAGATATAAAATTTAAACGTTCCTTTATAATTAAATTTCAATAAAAGTATTTTCAAAAACATTTTAACGTAATAATAAACATTGACCTTGCCCTTATTCTTTTCCTGTTGAACACCGAATTTCTTTTATGCATTCTACTAATCGACTGTTCAAGTAACCACGATTCACAACATATAGAGTGCTTGTAAATCAAAATTACCCGAGAATTGTCTCATTGATACGCAATAAACGGTCGTGTTAATAACCAACGTGACACGTTCGTCTGTCAAAAATATCGCGTTCACAGGACTAAAAGAGTATTGATAACGCATTCCAGCTTTGTAATAGATTCACGGACCATCGTTAACGGATCACAAAACCCCGGGGGATCCCATAAAAATCCACCAAACCGCATATAACGTTCGAACGTTAATTACGGAAGAAGAGGCGACTCTCCGTTAACGGTCCGAGATTTCCCAATGGCCGGTTACGGAGCGACGACTATGACATTCAGGAAATTGCTTCAATCATAAACGTGTCCCGTATTACCATAACGTTCGTAGTAAATTCCTGACGGTTGAGTGAAAAAGCGCATTGTCTCGCTCTTATAACTGTCCCGACGCTGTGATTTTAATCGTTTCGCTCAAGGTTCATCCTTCGGTGTGTTTCGGTTCATTTCTCGACTACTAACGAAAGGGGGGGGGGGTGAGATCGTTTGACGTGGAGGGGAGGGAGGACAATTAATCGGTGGAACCAGGATCGGAAAAACCGATACTGCAGTAAATGTATCCTAGACGGCCATTTAACCGTTAACCTTCTGAGGGATTCTGGCACGTATACGTACGTTTAGTTTTTCTTCGATTCAAGCATCATTCCGAAACTGTAATTAGATATTCATTAGAAAATTCCCCAACAAAAAATGCTATTCTACCAGTTGATTGTCGTTAATATTTATGAATAGATTTTAATTAAAGGCAGCCGAAGAATATCGAAAAGTCTTTCTGGTCTTAATAAATTCGTCCCTGAAGAGGTTAACGGGATGCCGATTAAACTATTCGAATTATAAATTTACAGTCGAATCGGTTAATTGTTATCAGATCGGCTATTATTCCGGTGAATCGGTGGCCAGGATCAGGAGAATTGTGTAGGTGTTGCAAGCAGGTTGGGTGGAATTATATTCAAATAATACATCATGAAAAGCAACAATATCTAAAGGCATCGTTCTAAGCTATAAACAATTAACGAGATTAAATAATCGTTTGCCGAATAATGTAACACTAATTGAAGAAAGAGTATTATATTGTTATAAAAATGTACACGTTTAAACGGTTTAAATTGACCAAGTGCCTTTTTTTATCTTTTAATCATTATTCGAAAGTTTTTATCTAAATAATGAATTTGCCCATCTCTGCTCACGGACGCTTCCAGGAAGCACACGGGACACGTCCATCCAGTCATTCGCAAAAACGCTCCTTTATCGCGTGGGTCCCCCGTCTTTCCCTCTCGCGTTCTTCCATAACAATCATCCTTCGTGAAATTTCCCCTGGTACTGCTCCAGGAAGTCGTGGAGAGCACTGGTCGGCCATGAAGAAAGAGGAGCAACAGTCGGTCAACGTCGTCGCTTCGGTCGGCGCAATAGAGAATTCAAATAAATCGCTAATCGCGAGCATTTATCCTTTCGCGCCGGTGACGTACGGAGTGGCGAGTATGCGGTAAGCCGTATACATGTGCGTATGCGTGTCTCCCTTCCTCCTGCCGCCTGCTGCTTCCCTCGCGGCCAAGAGAGTGCGTCTTCATCGGTTTTATACGCGGGCACCTTTGACCACTGGCGCCGCGGCCGCCGGGGCAAAAACCGCTCCGGGAGCCGTTACCGTTATTTTTCGGGTCGATGTCGCCTACGATCGGCCTGCCGCCCGTGGTGATTTAGAGTCTACGTGACATTTAAAGGGCAACACGCATGTTCGCTTGACTGTTTTTTCGTGTTCCTTGTACCGAGGCTCCACGGAATCCCTTCGGAACTGTTGCATCGATCGCTGGGTCTATTAATTTTCATAAACCCTTTGCACTCGGAATTTCCTGATTTTCCATAGATTTCGTCCTTTCAGAGAGGACAATATTGTGCAAAGCATTAATAATTTAGGTTTTCGAAAAAACATCCGTCCGATTAAGTTTAGGTTTCAATTTTCCAGTTTATATATGGACGGTTTGTGGTAACGACAATCCTCGAGAGTACATTCTGAAATTGTCGTTCGGAAGCGTTGGACAGGTTTCAAGTCTCTCTTCGAAGGAGGTGTACAAGATAGTACGTTGAGTAGACGCGTCCTGTTTGTTGTCGGACGTGCCCCATTCTACTTTCGTTCTGTTTATACATAATACTGGTTATACCTTGCCTCTTTATTCCATTACAAGAAGTCTCTGAAGAGTACTTTTCAGGAACTCGATCCTAAGTGGTCGTGTCTCGTTCGTGGTCGGACATCCTGTTACCACTTACGAATTTTTCTCGATTGCCAGCATATCCTTTTTCCATTCGATTTCATGGGGAAATTTAACGAAACATTTTCAATACGCTCGGAAAACCCACCCCCCCCCCTCCCCTTTCAACGTTTGAAACCTCAGGGAATTTAACCCTTCGTTGTTGATCTTGGCCTAGATTCGCGATAAATGTTCGATCCTTCGTTCCTCTGGTCACCGTATACTCCGTGGCCAGTCGGGGTCAAAAGAAGGCTGCGCCTATGCGTTCAACCACTCCTTTAAACGAGGCAGCAGCGAGCACACGCACACACACACACACACACACACAGGCTATCCCGTGGGAAGGGAGAGTGGGGGAGGCTCGGTGGAGAAAGAGAGAGGGAGAAGAAAAATGAAAAAGTCACCGATGCCATGCGAGCGACGTGACCCCTCGTCGGTGACCCCGGACGAACCGGCCGACGACGACAAGGAAAGGGGGAATGCCAGACCTCAGGCTACGTTCACAATTCGCCGAAAAAGGCATGCTACACAACCGGCACGCCGATTGTGTGTTGACCGGTCAACGTGCCTCCACTGACAGCGCCGGCTTCTCTCTTTTCCTGATCGCGTTAATTTATGGCCGATACAAATGGAAATATCCACCCGTACGACTTCTTCGAGGGGGCCCTCTCTTTCTCTCTTTCTCTCTCTCTCTCTCTGCTTCGAATACCGAGACTTCTATGGCTGATGATTTTTTGAAGATTCTTGTATTAGTAAGATACGGTGATCCAGGTGAGTTATTAAGCTACAGCCGATAATCGTCACCTTTGGTGAAACAACGTGATTTTACACATTCACGGGTGACCGTCGTTATAATGTGTCATGATTTGAATTTTTATAAAAAAATTTGTAATTAAAGGTTTTAATAAAGTTCAATACTACACTGCGTGGCGTAACTATAAAACCATCCTAAAATATTCCATTCTTCTGTATTGTGGTTGAAATAAAAGGGGAACAAAATATGCCATGTTTGAAATCGCAGTCTAATGATAATAATTTTAGTATGAATCTAATTTCATAGAAATAATTTGATCGAGGTGGAACAGTAAACTTGAACACACTTCGTTGAACGAGTTACGAGAAGAGAACTATATTTTGATTATTGTATTAATAATGTATTTCAGTGCATTTAAAGGTACCGAAGTGACCGGTATGCGCTAGCCAGATACGGTGGCGAACCCGCCACCGGAAAGGAAAGAGTCTCTGGGGACGACTCTGCCTATTTATCCATTCCTGGTACGACTCGTTAGTCTCCTTCGACTTTCTTCACTTCCTGATTACCTTCCTAGTCCGGCGTATCGTGTACCTGCCTGGCCAGACAAATTCCGGTCGTTAATGCTCAAGTGTCCCGGCGTTTCCGCGCGTCTGTGATACCACACGGGCCCCGACTGGCCGAGCTCGAGCTCCCTTTGGGAGCTGGACGATCTATAGGGACAGGCTTTCGCTGAAAAGCGAAAGCTTCTACCATCAAAGATTGCGTGTGTATGATTCTGCTGATGGTCGTTGCATTAGGTGGAAAAGATATGTACTCGATATCGGTGTACCCTCGAGAACAAACATGGCTTTCGCTAAGGGAAAAAGTGACGTTAAAGAAGGGCCTTCTATCGCTTGGTGAATTTATTTCACGTTGTTACGATATAACAGAAGTTATGGTAGAATAATACTTTTCTTTTCCTTTCATTATTACACCTGATCCCATACTTTCGGTCGATAGTGTATGTGTACGTACGATAGTGATGAAAGCATTAACTAACTTAATATATGTGCAAGAAATATTGTCTATCATACGGGGTAAAAATTGCTTACCCAAGTTACTGTAATGGTCCAAATTCGGCACTCTTCCCCTGCTTCTCGTCGGCAATACAACTGACCGAGTTCACCGAGCCGACGAATCAATCGCTGGAGCACCGAACAGCAATTATCCCGCCAAGTTCACGCGTCGATCACCACCGATCGTATTAACGGGATTCGCACCGCGGACCGATAATGGACTGTCAAGCGATACGACCGGATAACTCGTGCTCTCGCGTCTACAATTTCACTCGGTGTAAATAGCACTTCTCCGCTCCCCTCTGCTGGGGTTCACGACGACGCTAGTACAGGTAGATATCCCTGACCGATTCAGGCGGTAGGTACGTTTGACCCTTTAAGTGTTTTATTACACTTTTTAAACGTGCACTTGCGTGCTTAATTATTTTGAAGATATACGACGAGTATACCCGACAAAAGCAGAATTGAATTTGCTGTAAAATTGAAATAAATTCTAACAAAATGACAAAATAACTCTTGCGACTTGAACGCCGCCTATTCTCAAAGAAAAGTCATTTCCTTATTAAACAGCCCACGTCCATATCCTACTGCGCATTTCTTTTTTCTTTCACATCATTATTTTTCTTTATATATTTTCCTTTTTCTGTCCAATAATATTCTAAAACTACTTTAACCCTTTAACGCCCGATGTTGCATCTGGGTCTGGGCGATAAAGAGTTAACACATCGAAAGGATTAAACGAACAAGAAAACGACATTCTCCCGACCCCTCTATACCTACATATCTGTATCTCTGACCTTCGAGGGTGCACGGCCTGACTTCCCATCCAGCCTCCTCCCCCGAGCAGGGTCCGTAAAAATTCCGGACAGAAGAAACGACTCCGTCGTAATTAAAGCATTGACGTTCAAGGTACCGTAAAGGGTCAATCCACGGTCTCTCGAACATCATACTCCGGCACTAGCGCAAGGGAAAACCCGCGCGAGCGCAAGCGCACAGCATCTCGAGGCGGCCTCCCCGCATAACTGCAGTCACGCATTAATGGATGATATTTGTCTGCAACCGTCCGGCGAACACTGACAAGTGTTTCTAGCGGAAGGCGTCGGACGAGACCGGCCAGGTATTCAGAGGATTCCTCGTGATCCGTGACCGGACCCGGTCACCGATTAATCTCGCCGCGATCAAACGTTATTTTCAGCTGTATACACGGCGTCGTGAACGGAGATGAAAAGTGTGCCGCCTGAAGGATCCTCGTGAGAGGTTCTTTTTCGTCTAGCAGCTGAAGATTATCATTTAACAGCTAAGCTTAAATTCTGTCCTATTCCTGCCCTATTCTGTCTTAATACTATCGCGTGGCAATCATAATAAATATACGAAACGTTACGTTTGCACCTATTGTAAAAAAGTCTACTGTACAGAATGATTAATGTTATCTAGGCGTACTAGTATAATTACAGAATTAATGAAACAGAACAATAAACAGATATTCGTTTTCCTTCCGCTTTTGTTGTCGAGACTCGGCCTTCCCCCTAAGCATTTCTCCCTACAAGATTATTGTCCCGGCGCGGATCCGAGTTCGGGACAATAATCGAGAGGAGGCTGTATTTCGATCCGAGTGGACGTTACGATATTACAGAACGGTATGAATTTTCTTTCCCGTTCGTTGTTCAACGGTTACGTAAGTTTAAACAACTACCTGGTCTGTCTTTTAAAGAAAATCTCAAGATCTACTTTGATCCTATAACATATCACAGTCTATTCGAAGAGCTCCGTGAAACGTTCAGCAGTCGCTCGAATAGATTCCAAGCTCCGAAGATAACGGTAACCGTCTAGAAAACCGACGGATCCATCTTTTTCTGCGCACAATCCGGCTTCTAATTCAAATCACCTCGTAACAAACGTCCGCTACGCTTCCCAACCAAGGTGTGCGCAACAACTTCCATCGAGGATCAGAAGTAACGTTCAATTCCAATGATCACCACAGAAAAGTCCCGGTCGTGTCGGTTCGGCGCGCCCCAATCAAGAATTCTTCGAACCATCAAACCTTTCGGCCTCCCGGTTGTTCGGTCTGCACCCGGCGGGCCGAATCAACGTCATTCAATCTCCCGTTCGCCTATTCTCGGTGTCTAATCACCTCCGAAAGAAGGGAACGACCTTCGTATCCCAAAGTAGGAAGAGCAACGGAATCAATCACACGATTTAACCGAAACGACCCTGTGGGCAGCCGTGTTCCACGGTCAGGCTCCCAGGTCTAATCATCGTTCAGCACGGCAGCCAGCCAACCAGCAATCGTCCGTGTCCATAAATTTCCCCCAGATGCCGCCTGTGTAAAAATCAATCGACGCTTCTTCCCGCGAAATTGTCCTACATCCCAGGCCTGTCGGCGGCGCTCGGTTCTCTCCGGTCACCGTTCCACCGTCATCGGGCATCCTCGCGGCGTCTCTGTCGCTTCGGGGCGAAACAGGCACGGCCGTTGGGCTCTACCGACTGGCCTGTCAGTGTACCTGCCGGCCAGACAAATTCCGGCCATTAAGCGTTCGAACGTCGTCTGTGCTGGTGGCGATGCTAGTGGTGGTGGTCGCTGTGAACCCGCTCTCCTAGAGGCCCCCGTGCTCAAGCGGAATATAATGCTGGACCGTGGATTGACCCTTGCGGTACTCCCACCATCACCGTCACCTACACACCGGTCCCCCACCGACACACCATTACCATCACCAGCAGCAACAGCAGCATCATGGGCCATCGAGGAGACCCGGAGACGCGCCACGAGACGCCTATACGCTGCTGGTTCGCCTAGCGATCGAGCTGTACGTGCCGGGGTCATATTCTCATCGGCGATGCATGCCTCTGGCCACCACCACCGCCACCGTTCCCTAGGCTCGACCGAAACACAGTTCGTCCTAGTCTTAAGCAACGGATAAAAAGATCCTAGAAGCGAACCATAGAGACCCGACGACTGGCCCCGATAGAAATCTGATCGCTCGTTATACCAGGTTCCCTGCCCCCTCCCTCTAACCGAGGTCCCATCAGAGATATCGTGACCGTTTTTGCGCTGGGTCATCGGGGTTCAACGATGCATCCGAGCTGTTTTTGTCGAGAGTGCTCGAGAGGGGCGGTGCTGCTATGGAATGGGCTACCGCTCTCGTGTATGATCGGCTAACGATCGGTATCTCTCGGCCCATTCGGGACGAAAACGACGTAGCCAAACGCGTTCGAGCTGAATGCGGTGGCACAGATGGTTCGTGATTGATCGTGATTCTGGTGTACCCAGACGATGTTAACGTTTCGTGTCCGTGTGTTGTTAGAATTGTAGGCGGATCAAAAAGATGGCGTTTCGTCCCGGAATCGTCTACCAAGACTCGTCAGTGGGGCTAACGGTAGAGGACCCCTACCCCAGACGCCTGGATTGCTCCTCAGCGGAGCCCCTTAAGTGACCAGAGGCTCTAACTACCGCTTGCGAGAAAACTTGCCACCTAGCAGCCGATACCCAAAACCCAGGCGACTGAGAGAAACGTCTCCACGCACCGCCTGTCCCTTCGAATCTCCTACAGAAGACTGAATTTCGGGGAACGGATACCATACCCCCTTAGAAGGATGACTGGTATCGGCGTGTAACGCAATTACCAATTCTCGGGTTCGAACGAGCCGGACTTCCCCTCGTTCGTCGCGAGGGGAAGAGAACGGGAGAGAGTAAAAAAAGAGGAAACGTCAATCGATTGAGTGCTTTTCACGATCCATTAACCCTGGAAGTAACAGGCTGTTCTTCTTAACGCGATAATACGTTCACGGTGTCGCGTTCTGAAATGGCCGGATGTTAGGGAAACGCAAGCACCGAGTTTGGAAAGACGATACACCAAAATGGCGGGGTAGAGGGAGAGTGTATCGAGCGATACAGGGCTTTTGTTGCGCGAACTCTTGTGTTCTTTGAACGAGAAAAGAAAGACTGAACACTTTACTTTTACTGCAGCAGTATATTACTGTGTACACGTGTATTAGTATGTGTGTGTATTTGCACGCACGCGCCCATACTCGCGTGAATTTATGCATTGCGTTAAGAATTAAGTATTAGTACTTCTACTCCTATTTTCTTTCTCTCTTGTTCTTTCCTTTAATTTTAACGTTAAACACGATTAAGTTTAATTCTCTTGCAATAAGTTCTTTCTATTATACGAATGTATATTGAGCGAATGTACGCCCGTCTCAATAAACTATTATTACTATTACTAACGTCTGAACTGGCTGTCGAGGGTCGAGTGGAAAAAATGTTCGATGCTGATCGATCGATCCGTGAAACAAACTACTTAGACTTCTCGCATAATAAGCGCCAAACAAGGAAGTCATCGACTCTGGTAGTCGGAACGGTCACGGGGGAGGAGGAAAAAAAACCGTCGGATTCAAGAGTACGTTAATTGACCGTCGATGACTCGATGAAAAATTCGTCACAGATGTTTCGACTCACCGATAATGTTTCCGATCTCGTCTGTTCGCTCGCTCCTTTCGACTTCCTATCGCCACTGAAACAAAGAGAACGGATCCGTTAACAAAATTGTCCTCCATTCATCGAGAATCGGACAATAACATTCCGAGTCATATAAAATTCAATGGAAACATAGCAAAAACAATATTAGTCTCGAACGATCGTATGTAATAATTGTTTAAAAGTACATTCTGTGCTGAGGTGTGCCCGCTACCTTCCGAGCAACGTATAAGTTAATGACTCCCATTTTGTGATCGCTGTTCCACGAATATTCCTGCATAAAATCTCGTCAATCGGTTCTGCCCATAAATTAACGAAGAGCACAATCAAACGTTGCTCCCTCGAAAATGGGTACAGTGTTTTCTACGCGAACGCACAAAGGAGAAACAGAGGCAGATACAGCGACGTGAACAGCGGCGGCGGCGGCGTTAACGAGCCATTTACCCGTTACGCCTTAATTTGTCCAACCGTGCGTGCTCGCCCAACGACGATCAATCGTCAGAATTAACTTTCTGCTTCAT
Source organism: Dufourea novaeangliae (assembly GCF_001272555.1). Classification (NCBI taxonomy): domain Eukaryota; kingdom Metazoa; phylum Arthropoda; class Insecta; order Hymenoptera; family Halictidae; genus Dufourea; species Dufourea novaeangliae. The sequence continues at coordinate 1,895,672 of NW_015373923.1, read as the reverse complement.
TTGCGGCCTCGGAGGATCGTTAAAACGGGGCGAGAGGCCGTTCACGAGTTAGCACACCTACGATTCGAATGATTGTAAAATTTAACGTCCCGTCTTGCGTTACCGCGCCCGAGTCTCGTTGAATATTAACATCCGGCCGAGGGTTCCCGCGTCCGTTCGTCTCTCCACGATTCATTACGCGAAACGGAGAAGCTGCCAGTCGTTTCGTTGTTAAAATCGAAGGAATTTCATGGAAACGTTAAGAAACACGAGGCTTTGGATATTTTCTAGAAACTCGGTTCACTCCTATTCCCTATTCTTTGTAGACCAGATGATTAAATGGGTGACGTCTAAGAAACTTAATCGATAGTAACAATTCCTTTGGTTCCATATCGAAATACAAATTGTAAAGTATTCTTCTATTTGAATACTTCAAATTTTCCTATCGATGTTCTTCCCTATTAAAGGGGATTAAAAATCGTTTGCTGGGAAACGCTTTCAATCATTTAAGTCCTTAAGTTTCCCCCAGAGAAATAAATATGAACGAATCCCATACTTTCAAAGTGAACACACTCTCACAAATTTGAAATAACAATTTATGGGTGTGGGCGTTAAAGGATTAACAGGTTAAAACTTTCATCGTCCGGCAAACAGAGCGCCAGGTACCTCGGACAAGGACCAGTCGAGGAACGTGACACCGTGTGTCGGCAACAGACTCGACCAGAAGAGGAAGGGGGGGTGACTGCGCCAGATTATCCAAGTAGAAAATCTAATGGAATGAGTAAAGTTTGCGTTCACGCGTCGTTGAACCTGGACCATAGCAGGCTAGTTAGGGAGGAGAGGGCGCGACGTAGGAAGGAAGGAATGGGGAAAGAGAGACAATGCCGTCGACGATGGAGCACCGCCGCGATTAGGTAACCGAGAACCGTGTCGACGGTGCCCCAGCCCACGTGTGTGGGTGTACGAAACACGTGCAACAGGCGCAACAACGGACAGGCCTTACGCATTGGGCCAGTTAACGTCATAGAGATATTCCGGGGGCCAGTCCAGTTTTCCGAGGAAATTCCATAAACCATCATCGACTGGTTCGAAGGTGAAGTCTCCATCCGCGGCAACGGAGCGAGTAGGTTGATCGTTGGGTAGGTTACCCACGATTTCTCCTCTACAATCTTTCTTGAACTTTTGATCTTTTTTGAACTTACTAGAACGCTAAAAAAATTGTAAAAGTACCAGGTCTAGTACGAAGGTACTAGTGACGCTCACGCTGCATTTGAACCTCCGTTCACCACCGCCTTCCCAAGGTCAGACGTGTCCGTGCGACGAACACGGTGTCTGGAGCGCGCGCGAAACCGGAGAGGGTGGCGGAGAACGCGAAAGAATAGGGATCGGCCGCCCTGACGGGGGCGGTGGGTCGTTAAATTCCCTCGTACGCGATTATCGGCCACAGCCCTACCCCCCCCCCTCTTCCTTCGTTTTCCATTTTATCTGTCGACTGGATCCTCGTGTTCGCCGTTCAGGAGATCGTCGCCGATAGATACCAAACCGATGGGGGAGGGGGGGCTGCCCGCTTGGAAACTCCGCCACTAACGGCTGCTTGGGGTTGAGAGAGCGCAAGAGATAGAAACACGCGGTCAGCGTTTAAAGACTCGGACAAATTGAGGCTGGCCAGCGTGCCCGCCTTCCAGGCAACACGCATTCTCCGATTCGCGCCGGAACACACGCGTTATGGGCCAATCCAACGCCAACACGCTCGCTTTTTGTGGCTGCATGCCGTCTGATATTGATGACTAAACTGCGGATTTTATGCATTCATAGCCAATAGGACTTTGTGTAATTCAATAGAGAAGAAACTTTCGTCAGGTGCGATGTGTTTTCTAGTTTATTCTGAAGACAATAAGATATTTCAGAGAAGAAAGAAATTCTTATTTTTGATGTTGTCTTAAAAAGTTATTTTACAAAATGTCATTTTGTACAAACATCCGCAGTCTATCGATGACTGTGTAATATGTTGTAGTCTGTGTGAGATAATGACCAGTTTATGTCATCATTTTGCTGGCTTCGAAGCTATTAACGAGTTGTACAAGTAACAACTACCAATGATAAGAATCTCACCTTAAGTGATATTTTTCGATTAAAACCAATAAGATCTAGATCCCAGAAAGCGGTCTATTCGTATTTCCATCCAATGTTCGAATACAGAAAAAAAAAAATGAAACGACGGTCGTAAGGGTGCAGAGAAGTGCAATTCAGCGTGATTAGTCCGATCTGTATGAAATGACACAAGTGGAATTCCGGGTAGGGGGGAAGTGGAGGCAATCAAGTTGGATCTATTCAATTGTGAAACGATGAAAAGTATCACGATCTCGATTTCCCCCCCTCGGTAAAGTGCAACGATGCAGCTAAATAGGCCGTAGTCTCACGCTCGCCGGTGCATCTAGGCTTCGACGCTTCAAGGTTGCCGCGGAGGATCGGTGTCGCGCACTTGCCCGCTCAGTTGCAGACCTTTTAGCGATTTTGCAACGAAATCCGCGACTCCGCGACGACAGTTTCGCAACACCAGCCGCGTATTGTACGTCTCGTCGACTTTGGCATTACAGAGAACAATCCGACACAACAGATCGGCAGCCTGGCGAATAGGTGTGTGATCGAAAGATGGCGGAGGAGCGAACGCGCGAAGTTCTTTTAGTGATCCCTCGGAAATGCAGGCTTGAAAATCTAGACATTGAAATTACCACCCTTGATCAAAGTCTCTCGCCCTGTTGGGACCCAGGTGGTTATTGGGTGTGACATGGCGATCGGCCGATTTTTCTCCGGGATTTCCTCGTCTCGTTCGTGCTCGAAGCGTTAATAGCGATCGTCGTTGATGCGTGGCGTCATTGATTATACGTTGCAATAATGCTTCACGACCAATTAAAATGCACTGTTGGATACTGATATACTGCAAATTAACCGGCAGTTGCCGTTGCCGCTTAATCAGCATATTTATTGCTGGTTAGCCACTCGGCCAACCAACAGAATGCACGCAAAGGGAAGAAGAGAGAAAGAAAGACAGACGGAGAAAGGGAGAGAGAAGGAAACGTAGAGAAACGTAGACGAGGGTAACCGACACGGTGTAGCTCAATGTTGCAAGTAGTACCAATTTCATTCGAGAGATACGTTTAATCCTGGCATCGGAATGACTCGGTTACTCCGGCTCGTATAATAGGAACCCTCCGGGCAGCCACGCTCCGAGACATGTTGCCCTACTAGTTTTCGTACGTGGCCGCCTTGGCGATATAACGTATCGTCCGTGGAGAGGGAGTTCGCGACTTAACCTTTCCCTCCACTATATCACGGCGCGCCTCGTATTTCGTTTCACGGTGCCTGAGCCTCGTCTTCTGCTCCGCCGTCCTCGCGCTCCGGAAAATTTATTCGATCCCGCACACCCCCATCCTCCACCCCCTCCACTCTTGTTCGTCCTTTTTGACATCTCCGATGAGGATGTTATTTTCGTCGTTTCTGCGAACGATACAGAGCGCTTTCAAACGAAGAACACGGGGATTCGAGACAGTTTTAACGGCTTCAATTCGCTCGAACTATAACTACACGATCTCCTATTTTAAACCGATGATGATTAGACTGCGGATTTCTATGCAAAGTGACATTTTTTCACAGAAATTTTTAAGACAACAGCAAAGATAGGAATTTCGTTCTATTCTTAAATATCCTATATTAAATTAGTCTAGTCATATCTAACAGTCCTGTATGAGAATCGTCAATTTCCATCAGACACTCGTACTTAAAAGGTAACTTCCACGATCCTGGCGAATCGAATCAAAGGAACGGGTTGATCCAGTAGTACTACGAGACGGATGAAAATCCTTTCCAACGGAGGATTTTCTCGCGGACAAAGGGGATCGATAAAGAGACCACCACGGTTCTCAATAGAACGGCGATACGGGGGCCGCCGAGATTGACAGCGAATAAGATTATTATTGCTTCGTTGTCCACGGTATCTTTCCATCTATCCGGGAACGATCTCGCGGTAGCGCATCGCCGAGCTCTGCCGCCACTGAGCGCACGTGCGCGCAGCAACTCGCGGACAGACGTGTATTGTCCCGTTGCTTTTATTCGAGCGCAGCGGCTCGCTGACAACAATGACGCCCGATAGATATTTATGCAGTTATTATCTTATTCCGCCGCGGTCAATTAGATTTATCTCGGCTAATCTTCGGCCATTTCCACTGACGTTTATTGCCGGTCGCTCGCCCGCGCCCCCTCTCTCTCTCTCTCTCTCTCTCTCTCTCTCTCTCTCTCTCTCTCTGTCTTTCTTCCTCTCTCTCTCTTTTTCCCCTTCTCTTGCGCCTAACCCGTGCTCTATTATTCCGCCATTAGAGCGCCTTCACCTCGCTGGAAATGATACTGTTTCCTGCATGCCTCGGTCGGGTCTCGACGGATCGGGATCACGGAAATAGTTGCAACGTGACGAGAACAGAACGCCACGGCGCGTTTTGCATTTGCCCAACGCGAAAGGTCGATTTTGATCGAGACCCCCGCTCGAGAGAGTTCACTGGTCTCGAATGATATCGTAATTGTGAACTCGAAGGGTGATGATCGACGATAATGCAGCCGATCCAGAGCTTGAGAAGTTAATCCGAGAACTGGCGAGACCCCCAGGTGAACAGCGCGTGTTTAAAGATTTCGATTGTTAACCCTCTTAGTGGCCACAAGTCGAAATATCAGGTACGCGATCTTTCCCATAAATACCTTGACATATCGGCTTCTCTTGTGTAATACAAATTATTAATTCTGATAAGGACCGTGACGAAAGTATAATACTTTCAACATTTTTTATGGAATGAAAATCGCACTCATCGAGACATTGCTGTATATGTAATTAACAAATAAGGAATGATCCATATGTAGAGGATACATACATACGAGATTGGTTGAGTATAAAATAAACAGTGAACGTGCATTTACACGGTATAAGTAATTTTTAACGTTAGAGTGACTTACACCGATTGACTTTAACCGAGAAACAGTGGGGACGAGTACAACTTTACTCTGGCATCGGAATAAATTAGTGCCTTCGAATGGCCCCCAATCTCGTTGGGATGAAGATATCAGGAGGCCATTAAGTAACCGGTTGAATGATCAAACTAAAACGTGGATCGCCGCGGGTACCATATTCTCGAGACACTTTGACCTTCTGCGGTATCGCGGTCGATCGGTGGAGATCGTTATAAAGCCTGTTCCGGAATCGGTGCCCATTAGCCCTAAGTGCCGTCAATTATCGTTCATCGCGGAATTAATCTCGCATGCCCGGCGAAAACTTCACGGCGATAATAAACGTCCTCCGTGGATAACCCGGTGACTCTTTGTTCTCCGGTGTCCGAGTACGATACCAGGTCCAGGTTTCCACGGATCGGACAATACACTGGGTGACTTGGAATTATCTTATTGGGTATGTACTCTGAACCACTTGGAAGGAAAATTGAGTCTTCAAAATGGTATTCTATAAAAGGAAAGAGGTGTTTGGCAACACGAAGGGTTCTCCAAGTAAAAGATACTCGACATACAACTGAATGTTTGTTAATGTTCTGACAATTCAGAGAGTAGATATCTACCCTTTTCGTCTTTCTACGATTAACCTTCCGTTATTAACGTACGAAAATGTGAATCCTCCACTGTTCGTAACCCAAAACGATTATGTGTCACCTGTCACCGTACCTCCTACGAATCACTTTATTCGTCCGTGAGTCGACTAAATTTTTATTTCAATAACAAATTATTCGAATAAAAATTTATTCGAACACTTATTCGAATGAAATTTGAGTCGAATAATGCCCAACTCTGAGTCACCCTTGATTCCTCGCGGAACAGTTACCAGGACACCCAGTAGACGTCGAGTCGCGCCGGCCGGTTGCTCAACTTGTCTCGCAAGAGCATAACCTTTGGAGAGACGGACCCGGGGACGCGCGGCGGATAGAAAGAGAAAGGCGGGGAAAAAGCCAAAGGGAACGAGGGTTACACGTGCGCATACCCAACGAACCTCGCGCAATTATCGTGCAGGGGGGAGGGGGGGGAGGGCTCGAGTGATACGGGTTCAGCGTTATTGCGGCCGGGTGCAGCCACGCTGGTAACTTCGTAATTTAGCAGCCCCGGTGTTTGGCGACCACCGCCAGCCCGGAGTTACGATGCTCTCCGCGTTTGGACTAATCACGCTGATAACGCCCGCCTCGTCCGGTGAACTATCGCCGGCTGAAATCACGCCCATCCCTCCCCACCTTCTCTGCACAAACGCTAAGGAACGAACGAGCCAGCCGCCTCCTACTCTCGGCAATCCGGTTGCCGAGTTGCGTGACCGCGAAAATCTATTCGTTCGTAATGCTATCTGTTATTACGGGCGTATTTACTTAGGTGTATTAACGAGGCCGCCGCCTGTTCGCTCTGTCGTATCTAACTGGTCGGGAATTGAATTAGATTGTTAATCGTACCGCGTTAACTCGCGCTCGTTCGTCAACGAGTCGTGGTCGAGTGTCTCTTGACGAAGTACCTGGGAGCCAAACTTGCATGGTATCGAAGAGCAGATAATTTGATGTAAGTAGTTTTCTGATGGGTGGACGCGTAGAGGTCATACGAAGGTCAACTTCATTTTTTTTTTTCAAACGGAAAGACATGTTTCTTTACGTACCTTCATGAAAATGTCATTGTGCGCATCTCAAAACGCTCTACTAGAAAATACGTAAAACATGTCTCTCGATTTAAAAAAAAAAAACGGAGTTGACCAGTCACAACACGGAGCATACTCACGGCTCACCTTTCCTACTACTCCCTGGCCACATTCTTAACCCCCCGGTTTGAATGTCTAGGCCTGTGTACCGGCTGGGTCATCTGCCCCACTCGCCTTGAACTCGATCGGTCCTTTCTTTCTTAGAAACGGCCACAGAGACCGAGGATCGACTTTAACAAGGCCTTTCGGAGTGTCCGATTATAACGCGCCTATACTACTGGCGTTAAATAAGCCTGGGAACTGGGCATCGTGGGACCATTAATCTCCCGCTCAGAAGCATTCGCCCATGGAGCTCGAGATCTACTTCCAGGCCCCGATTCGTCAACCTAAAATATCACTCGAACCCTCATGATCAAACCTTAGGTCCTTAACCTTAAAAAGGCAAGCTGCCAGCTTAGTCGTGGCCCGAAACGTAGGTCTGGATAGCTTTACCCCTGCTGAGCAGCAGAGTTGCCAGGGGTAGCTACCTTTACCCATGAAACTTTCCAAGTTTTCTTAGCACAAAACCCCTAGACCTATAGAAAACTTCAAAAATTTCACGTCTATATGTAAACTACATTGGTACTCTGCTGAGTTGCCTATATATCTAACAGAGAGACAAAGCCAGAACCAACACTGGCTCTGTCTCCATCACACACATAGACTACTCAGCGAGGGTAGCTAGTGGTTCTTAAAAAGCTGGCGACACGTATTATCACCAAAGCTCACTTTCAAAATTAACTCCCAAGCAGCCGTCGAGAAGCCGAAATGTCCCTCGACCAATTTGACTCAAACTAATCTTCCCCATACCCAGCCTTTCCCGGACGTATCGCGCGTTAAAAGCCCCATAACTCCGCGAGCGTAGGGTAGATACGAACGGTTGAACTTCCGTTTCTGAAAGCCAGCCAGCCGATCGGAGATCCGGCCGGGCAGATAAGGGGGCCAGTTTCGCCGTTCATTCAATTAGCGCGTTATTCGCGCGACCCCCGGTCGTAACTTGGCGAACGGTGGCCACGGCCACGAGTTATGACGTTCCCTCTGCCTGGCCGTAAAGATTACGCGCGGCCACTAAGGCCTCTCTGTCTCTACCTCTCTGTCTGTCTGTCCTCTAAAGGGGTTATCTGGCCACGAAATCGGCCGACTATCCTCTCTCTGTCCTATCCGCGAAACTATCCTCTCCCTGTTTACGAGACGGCTTGCGTGGCGCGCGCGACATAACCAGCCGATAGCGGGGCCTGGTAATTGCGTCGGGATTGCCACCACCATCCCCTTGGTTCTAACCGTCTATCTCGGGGCCCAGTCGCGAGGTCGCGAGGGTTTCAACGCAACTGTACGCCCACGACCAGTGTGCGTCACTGAGCTAACAAACGACGCTTCTCTAACGCAAACTTGGAGCGTATTTACCACGATGTTTATACACAATTAAACGCTCGAGCGCCATTGTACCTCGGAGACAAATGGTCGGTACGATTTAATAATGCAGAGGATGACGCGCAACGATATCGTTTTTATTTCGGCAAGAGGTGTTTTGTTGGGCAATCGAAACACAATATTTTGTTTTCTCGGGAACTACGCAGAATTGCTTCGGGAGCCTTAGTTTCCTCACCCAAAGCTGTACCGAAACCGATATATTACCGGTATTTTTTCGGTTTCTATAAGGGTAGGGCTTATATAGAGTTATATAGGGCGAAGGTAGAACCGAAAATTCCGGTATTTTACGTTTCCGTAGAAATCCCTGGTCGCGAAGTGCCATTGGTTTTCTTGGTTTCTCCGACTGTTCTATCCTCACGAACGTGGTCGAGCGTCGAAGCACGTAAGCACGGGATCCTCTCGATCGAAGAAGAGTCCTTATTCCGGCCGGTGATGCGCCCTCGGAAAGAACGAGCATTCCGATCGAACGCGCGACCGCTTTTTCGGGCGTTACTCGTCCGCGGACAGTTAATTTCGTTTATTAGGAGGGAGAAAAGAGAGGAACCAGTTTCTTCGTACGTGCTTCGGCGAAATTTTATTTCGGGCGCGTTCGACTGAACGATTATCCTTACCGAGAAAATATGGAGGTAAGGGGACCGCGACCAGAAAAACCGACACGAACCTGTACTCTCCGATTTCTGCCCTTGCTTTCAAAAGTGGAGAGGACCACGATTAGGCCCCCGAGCGAACGAATATTCTTCGAGTAGTCTCACAGCACACCGAGCCCGATTACAACGCGTTTATTGCGACGGCGCGTTCGATTAGCCCATTTAATTTATCGGCTGGTTTACGCGGCTGAATACGGTTCCTAGGCCTTTATTGCCGCGGAGATATGCTAATGCGACGCGATAGTTGGCCAATATTCCTCAGGCACGACTATCGACGCCGATCGCGACGCGAGTATCGCGCAACTCGTTCGATTCCCCCTAGGTGTTCCACGACTTACTATCCAGGCCTTCCACCACTGGTGCGTTATCTTACCCATCCTTTTACCATATTTCGGGCCCGACGACAGCGAACGAAACGCTCTGCGATCGACGCGCAATTTTTATCCACCTCAATGTATCTGTTTTGGTGTCTTGTAAACAAAATTTCTTATTTTTTAATTATAAATGTTATTTAAACAAGTTCCAGAAATTGTCACTGATAACTTAACTTGAAAAATGCAACGAAGTAAGTTGTGTATTATATGGGCAAGCATTTAGTAAAAAAAAATTCAAAATTCTGTCCCATTTTAATGTTTAGGATGTTCGTATCTGAAGTTGTGAATTTGCATAAACTTCTGCAGTCTAGTGATAATGGTAGTAGGAAAACGCAGTTATTCAGTTGAACAGTCTGGATGTATTTCGTCGAATTATTTCGAACACGAGAGAACTCCACTCGAATTCCAGTCTCGTAAAAAGAGAATAACCTCGCTGGCCTAAGCGCATCCACGGCTTTCCTGCGGCGGGGGAACTGATAAAACGAGAGTCGCCTTCACCTGGATAGAGAACGAGTTTTCGATTCCCGCTCGGTTTCCAGCCCACTTTCACGGTTTCCTTGATGTTTTCCACCCGTGGCGGGTCGGCCCGTGATTCTGGGACGACGATACAACACCTTGAAGTGCGTATCCACTTGTTGCGTGTCCTCGTATCGTATCGCCGTTGTGCATCAAGAATGACTACAAATATAAGACCACGGATGCCATTGTTGTCCAGGGATCATGAATCTGTGCCTCGAGAACGAGCGCCATTTGCTCTATTTTACCATAAGAACCTTTGGGAACAGAGTTGGGTAAAACGTAATCTAATTACAAACTCCAAATCACAATTACAATTACCTTGCATCTAACTGTACTACATCCACAATAAAAATTACATTATAATTGCAATTTAAATTTTATAATTAGAACATATTTTACCCAACTCTGTCTAGGATTCTATACTCTAAAGTTTCCAGCCCAAACGAACGAATCTTGCATAGTGAATCAACCAATGATCCAAACAGGTCAATTCTAAACTCCTAAAAATCTCATCCTCCTGTCCAAAGACCATGTGATCTATTATCTTCTATGGCGAAGTTACTCAATCGGAGTATCGTTCCGTGGTGTCGATCGATTCCTGTTCTCCATTCGTCGCAGACCCGCGAATGCATTCCATCGCGGTGGGGTCCGCGGAGAGCGTATAAAAATCACGGACGATTAAGAGATCCTTGTAACCAATCGGCTGGCAATCGTCGGTTGCCTAATGGAAGCGGTTGAAATTACGCTTCGAACAACGTGGCTGAAACGACCACGACGCAGCGACGGAACGGGGGCCCCGTGCGTCATCGGGCGCGAACGCGCGATTTGCGCAACCGGGCCCCGATCGACGGCGCGCGTTCCTCCTTTAATCGCTTAATTGTCGCGTGCCCCGCGACCCTCGAACGGGGAGAACGGAGGGGGGAGGTCTCGTTACCCACTTTCGGCGCGGTTAGTCGCGGTGACGCCGTGATTCCGCAACCTTTCACCGTGTGGTATAGCTGCTTCGAAGATACAGCGTTAACCATAAACGTGGCCGACCCTTAACACTAGAACTACCAAGCAAGTCAAAATGACTTCTCAATACACAAAAACGTTATGACAATACATTTTCTCGGATCTTTTGTACATTTTATTACGATATGAAAGTAAAGAAATTAGTCATTAAAACGGAAAACCCGATCTCAAACTGATATCAGGGTCCTTCGTATTCCAAGAATATCGAAACTTTAAATCTCGTAAACGCCGGATCACAAGGAATTCGATCGTTCGAGTAATAATTCCGAAATTTCGAAGCATTCGTGTTCCAAACGGTAGGTGTCGTATGTGAACAGACGACGAAAACACTCCGTCGAGAGCGCAGAAAGGCACCCGTATTCCGACAATACACATTCCACGGCGAGGCACTTCACCTCCTTTAGCCGTAATTATCGTGATTCGATTACTCCTCTGTACAAGGATGTTAATCACCAGGATCTCAAATGCCGTAAGCCCCGCATTCATTGAGGTCCGTTGTACGAGGGAATGTCGGTCGTTCGACGCATTTTTCATTTGTTTATTTATTTCTTTTGTTTTTTTTCCCCCCATCCCACGATCGTGGTCCGTGTATCGGTTCTCGAACGATTTCGTTTCGGTAGGCTGGGGACTGGGACGCGGCGGAATTTCACGGTAAATTCCACGCGTGTCGAACGTGGCCCGGTTCCACGTAAAATTTCGTCCAACCCGGGGGGGGGGGGGGAAGCTCGAACCTGCCGAACCGGTGACCCAGTGACGTACTAAACAAACCCTGTCCCCCCATTCTCCCGCTGGTGCTGGGCGGTTTTTGACGAAAGGTATGCCGGGAATTAAAAGGGGAACTTCCCCGTGGCTAACGCGACTTGAACGAGGCCCTCCGAAATGATCTCAATTGCAAACTACGACTTCTGTTCCTCCTCGAGCATTTCTACAATCGTTCACGTTGTTCCAGGTGATTGTCAGCTAGTTCATGGTAAAGCAACAGTTTCTGTTCTATTTGTAGAAATGCTAGAATCATTTTACAAATCCTTGACCCTCCGTGACACCAGTTTCTTTTACTGTTGATGTCGTCCCTTTGGGTTTTCTATGTTCAAAGCTATTTTTTTGTTATTGAAGAATTCAGGGATACAGTGCAGGGTCTCTATCATGTGATTGAATATTTTTTAAAGTTAAGAACGTATGTAGGTTTCGTCTAATTTTGCACTTCATTAACTGTCCAAGGCATTAAGGGACGACCGTTTTTCAATGCATATTTAACTGACAAAATTAATCGTTTCAGCGAATCGTCGATGGACTAGCGAAACAGAAACGATTCACAGGAGAAAGGATGGACACAGAAACCGCGTTTCTTAATTAAAACCTCAAACAGCCCCGGTGTCCTTGTGCAATAATGGTTATTCTATCCTTCGCGACAGAGCACCCGGTTAATAATAGGTCAAGGAGCAGAAAGTAATCGGAGCTTATCAAGACCGCTTGCCACGACCAGTTAAGGGTTAACTGTATCGCGAATAACTTTCTCGACGACCAGTCCCGCGAGTGGACTCGAACGTCTTTGAGCGACAAGGCGAGCCGGTGGTGACAACGAGCATCACAGGCGTTCCGTAGAACCATCCTCCTTCGAAAAATCATGTCAGGGAATAATTGTGAAAGTCTCTTATAAAAGAGTGATTAACGTTGCAACTGACAGGTAATCGATCCAACTCCATTAGAAATCCGCTTTACATCAGAATATAGGTACAGTGAATCATCGATGAGTGTTCGAAGGCTCCTCAGCACTGACAAGGCAGAGGTCCCCTGGTGCAACACTGACTTTCTAACGAGATAGAGCTTGGAATTCTGATGCCATCAGATATTTATTTCAACCATATGGCGATTAGTTCACGAAATATTTAATGTTCAATGCCGAGGAGCCTCCGAGCACTCACCCAGAATTTACTGTACTTCCGAACATTCAAATTTCGAACATCGTTACGTCACGAATATCATCCTTCTCTCTTCCCATCGAAAACTCTCGAACACAATCGAAAAAACTGCCAGACCAATACCACTTCGGATCCGATGCAAATCGAATCGTCGCGGGTTCGACAATGAAAATCTCACCGGGAGCGCGGGCATTAAGCAAACACAATGGCACCGAGACCCGGTCGTTGCAACAGTCGTTGTCATTCCAGCCACATTTTCTCCTTTGTTCTATCCATCTCGTAGCTATCTGTCCTCCGCGATTCGATTTCCCAATGCGCGACGCGGCAGCCGCCCAACCCTTTCGATTCTTTCCTCGTTCCTCCCCCCCTCCTCTCCTCTGATTCTTCTGCCCCTCTCTCCCACCTGACGCACCTCCTATCTCTTTCTATCTCCACTCTCTTGTCGTACGTTCGCCTCGATCGGACACGTCAGGGTGTACACGGGCGCACCCTCCTCCGGTCAGCCGCACCCTATTGTCGTCGGTCTCGATTAATCGCGGTCCGCGTAATTAAACGCGGGAATTTTAATCGAGTCGCGGGGCTTCCACGTGTTTCGGATTAATTAGGGGTGTGGCCCGGCCGATCGGAAAATAGTTCCAGGTTAATTGACCGCGTCCCGTGCCTCGAATAGTCGGGATTTCTTCATCATCGACGGATCAACTTCTCGCCCCCCTGGGGGCCCGAGAGGAACGAGCTATGTTTTTTTTTTTTTTTTTTTTTTTTTTTTTTATTGTTAAATACATTATGTCTACGCGAGTTAATCATGATTCCTGACAGTCGGGGAATTAGTTATTGCGAGGTCTACGGAGAATGATTAATAGTACGCGGGAGCTTGTGATGTGTTCGCAACGTTGACGAAGGTTTCGAATAAATGATTTGTGATATTATATTCAATGCATATAATCCTCGGAAACGAATCGAGGAAATACAACGTATATTCTAGAATTAGAGTATAGACCTTAACCCCTTGCGGTGGCGATTTCGATATAGTATTCGTAAATAGGAATTTTATTCGTTTCCTTCGAGTCGAAGTGAAACACCGTTCTGCTGGTGTTAATATTTACTATTTCAGAGTAAACGGACACTTGCAGTTCGTGCAGAATTCTGTTTTCTTTCCCAGAAACTAGTAACAGTGAAATAATTCTGAAGACAGAAAGTGATATTATCGATATATTAAATACAAGAGCAAAAGGATCCAAACCAGTGAAAGCTTGTTAAAAACGAAGCCCAAGTATCGCACTTCTTCGTTCTATTTTACAATTACTTTCTGACAAGATTGCTATCGAATCACCGAAGACGTTCGTGAACTTGGTTTTTCTCGAAGCCGTGGGGTGTCGATATGAAACATAGGAAGACCGTAAAGGAACCGTTTCCGCGGTTACTTTCGATCTCAAAACGAGGCGAGGCGGCACGCGCGTGATCCAGCCGGCCGAGTCGAAACTTTTTATCGGCCGGTTAACCAGGGCCCCGTGAACAGGTGCAATTAGCTGAAAATATCGTGGCCGTTAACCTCTTTATCCGTGACGCATGCTAGAAAGTACCTGCCGGTGATTTAGAGAAATTGTGACGAGCACGAACGAACGAAGGAAACGAACGCGCGGACAGTGACCGAGAAACATGCTTCACCGGCGACCGTGCAGGTGCACCAGCCTGCAAAATTGCCATTTGCACGGGAATCAAAGGCTATCATCACCCAGGGAAATGGATTAGACAAGTCCCCCCTCCCCCTGAGGACGAGACTTTCCGTCCTCGGTGCAACTATCGAACTGGGTCGATCGTTCGTAAAGAGTACGTAATTCTGTCGAACGAAACCGAGACTACAATTATCCCAGAGCATTAATTAGACATTTCCATGGGCTATATAGTTTTCTGCGTGGTTCTGATACATTCGAGCGAGTCTTAGAAAAGTCTCTTATCGAATATAGATGCTCTAATTAACTTTAGAAAATAAATTGGATATTTCGAGGACAATTGATCGTTAGAAAATTCCCTTGACCTCTCTATAGATACTATAATCAGCGTAGAAAACAGGAAGAGAATACTTCCTGTCGAATTCTTTCCAACTCTCTACTATCGGAACCGTGACTGTAATCATCGGACTGCGGATGTTTATGCAAATTCACGATATCTGATATGAATATACGAAAATTGAAATTCGATAGCATTTTGAAATTCTGCATGGAGGCTTTATTACCTTAACAATAACACGTGAATAGTATTAAACTTCATTAAATTCTTTACTTCAGTGGATTCTCCAAGTTGAGGGCTGCTATAAATACATAAACATCCGCAGTCTAGTGATCATTCTACGATAGAAGAGAGAATATTCTAAAGTCAAATATACACCTTTTGTTATCAATGTAACACTGTCCTAGGTTCGACGTTCGAACATTTTTTATGCATTTTTTTTCCTCCGTAAGGAACATGGAATAATTCCCCTATCTTTCCGCCGTTTAGCCGACTCGAAAGTTTTAACCAGTTTACCGTGGCTCATTTCGTTTTCATTTTATCGTCCGCAGCCGGCTAAGGTATCTTTGTGTTCGCAGCACCGACCGATAACGAAACTACTTTAACCGGCAATTGCAATTTTTAATGGGCCCCTTCGACTGTCGTTACGACTCTGACTGGCTTGTAAATTCGCCCGACTGAACGGTGTGTCCCCGTTAAATCGACGAACGAAACAGCCTCGAGAATGAATCGTCGATTAACCTGGATCGTTTTATCCCCCTAATAAGACATATAATAAAGAGTTCACCAGTTTCTTCTATTTTAATTCATCATCACGAAAGACGGTTTCTCAGATCGATACCAGAATATAAACAGACAGAAAACGATCACAAAAATTACCGAAAAATGAAGAAGAGAGCTTCTTCCGATTCACCTTCGAAGGTATACCGTACGACCTAGTTTTCAAGCTCGTCGAATACCATATTCGAGGGAATTGTTCCGCGAAACTCTAGAGACGCTTGAAGAAAAAGTTATTCTTCTTTGCTCCGCAGTAATCGAGTTTTTGTAAAACGAAAGAAGGATCGAGGCCACAGATACTCCATATATTCGCGGAACGATAAAGAATTCCGTTGGAATCGGCGAAAAGTTTGGCGGTTCGCGTGCTCCCTCGATCCTGGCACGCTCGGTAGAAACTTCCACGGTTATTTCCGGATAGTCGAGGCAATCCAACGGTAATCCCTTAAATCGTCCAAGATGAAGTACCCAGACGTTACGTCCGCGGATAGTTACGAGTTGTGGTCACGAAAGCCGCCTCGAGTCGAAATTTCTCCCCTTACTGATACATGGAAACGCGAGAAAACTCACGGAAATATCAAATTTAATCAAGCATTCATCTTGTTCGATTGTTTCTTTTGGTAATTATCGAGGGAAAATCGTTCTTTCCAGAGGAGAAATCTGGTAAACGTATCTAATACACGATTAATTCGATGATTTAAGGATCAGCTGAGACAGTTTCGAAAGTTTTAAGGATTCATTAACAAGGACCTGTTTCCTGTTACTCGACGATATAAGAATCACAAAGCTTGGACCAGGGTCATCCGATTTTTCCAAAGAAACCTGTTATGCAATTGGCTCCCTTGCCGTGTTATACGAGAAACGCTGCGAACAGTCTTGGAAATTTCACCGTTCACGGAAACGTCAGAGATACCGAGAGATTATTATTACGGCAATATCAGCGAGAGATTTAGAGCGCGAGCTGACGCGTTTTCTCCGGACAACAGGGTTTAAACGCTTTTGCGTGTAATGTATCGTAAAGCGGGGCATTTAATTTCTTTTCGAATCACATGAAAGATAGTAGCCTCCCCTTCTATACCGAAACAATTTGCGTTATTGAAATTGGAGTGTTAAGACGCGGTGAAATTCACGGTATGCTAAAATGATTGAATGAAGCTGCTTAACCCTTTAACCCTCAAATTGTTATTGCAAAATTATGAGACTGATGTATATGTTGTATCGTGTTATTTTGAAGTCGATAATATCGATATTACACAGACCTATTTCTGTTTATTTTTCTCCTTTTTTCATTTATTTTTAGAAGAATCTATCGAGATACCGATTTAAAAAAACGAACGAATAAAGTCTTGAAAAAATGGAAGAAAATTTATTCATTTAAGGCATAGTTTTGTAGAGAAACGACTTTGAAAATCTGCTAGATACGGGGGCCTTGAATAGGTCTGGGCTAGCACGTCTGCTCATTGCATCCGTTTCTACTTACTGCCAGTCTGTTTGTTTTGTTCTTATATTTTCATAAGTAAGCACCTCGTAATCGCTTGTCAATGTTATTCGACCGCACCCAGTATAATTATATAAAACGTATTCTGTAATTAATCGCCTATGAGATGTCAAATTAAAAAATAAAAGATTCCTTTCCCCTCACGATGAACGATATACTCGCGACAGCGTTCGTCGACCAAAGCTGAGAGCCCAGCTCGACATGCGGGGCGACGCAACGAATGCCAATCCCACACGGGCCCCCTGGCAAGAGGGTTCGCTTTCTCGTCACGTATCAATAACGTCTGTCATTCCCTGCCACGGCTTCCTTATATTCCCCCTACCCGTCGTGTAAATGTGCATTCTCTTGGGCACCGGGTGTACCAGCGTTAAAAAACCACCGCGTACCCTTTGTCAGCGTAGACAATGGCGTGCGTCGCGACGACTCTGGTTGGGAAATCGAGCCTCCTCTTGTCGTCGCGTTCTTTTTGCCTCTTCTATTCCTCCTCGGGTTCGTTTCTGAGCTGAGACGAGGATCGTTTGTATTAACTGACACTCGGACATCCTCTCTCTGATTTAACGGGAGGATGGAGCTTCGACACCAGGTCCTCCCGTGTCCTCCTCGATTATTAATTTCTTTCGCAGCGGTTCCATCAATCTTCACTCTCTGGACGTCGATGGCAGTGTTGGATGTTGATTCGTTGAAACGTGACGTGGAGGGAAGACGGGTTTCCCGATGGTCAGTTTCTGCAGGCCGGTCAGGCACCGAACTTTCTACCATGGGAACACGGAATGCTTAGAACGTGCGAGGAAAAGAACATTTCTGAAGTCTGTTCTTTTGACGATATTGCGGTTCGGGGACTACTCGAGTTGGTAGCAGAGTCCCTTACGTGGAATCGAAGGAGTTATAATTCTCTAAATATAAGGCTCTAGATTACTATAAATCGCAACAGGGATACGGAGTTAAACCGCCAAAATGCATCGCGGCATGTGAACTCGCGCACGTTCCCTTTTTAAACGCAGCTCAAAGCGTTCAGGGGAATGAGCCATGTTCAGGCATTCCGTCAGTTCGGTGCAATACCACGAAAATCGAGCGACGCTTCTCGTGCAACGACTGGCAATCCCACGCGCCTGCAACGTAACAAAGGCTCGACTTTCTCGTCACGTATCGATAATACTTTGTCAAATCGTGTGTCGGCACGGAGCACACTTCCTGTTCCTTCCTCCGTCCGTGAACACACGCACGCACGTTCCTGGTAATTTATACGTCGCAGCTTCCATAGAAATATTAAAGACCGTTCGGGGCCCTGTCAGAGGTCGTTCACCCTTTATCTGATCCCACACTCTTGCACTCGTGTTTTCGTATCTGAAATCCGCCCGTCCTCTTCTGTCGACCCGCCACGACGACCAGAGTGCTCCCCCGGTTTTGTAAATATTAAAAGTGAAAT
This sequence comes from Dufourea novaeangliae, assembly GCF_001272555.1. NCBI lineage: Eukaryota > Metazoa > Arthropoda > Insecta > Hymenoptera > Halictidae > Dufourea > Dufourea novaeangliae. Next base: position 1,877,330 of record NW_015373923.1, on the reverse strand, counting down.
ATTTGCCGAATACTTGCACCGGAGAGCTCGAGAACCCGACGGGAATCGGAATTTCAGACGGAGGAACGGATCACCGTTTTGTTCAGCTGTCTTTGAATAACGGCGAGTCTTCAACGCTGAATATTTCTGTGACTAGTAACGAGGAGATTAATGACTGTAGATTTAATTTCGGAAGATCAGTGTATATGTAATTCTGGAACATGATTGGAGGCCTTTTTGCGGAAGTAGAACAGGTAGAACGAAGCCAGACACGTTTGTCTTATATGTGTCAGAGACTTCTTGAAAGGATCAAAGAATTCTTGTAAATCGACGTATTAGAATATTCTCCTGAATTGGTGACTTTTTCTCGGAAAGTAGATAAGGCACATTTGAGTCAGACAGGTTTCACAGCACCTCTACGCCTCGATCTTCCATAAACGATCTGATTTGATATTCCCACTCGGGACATTCCAAGAACCGTATCGGTTCTGTAAACAGAGAGATTCCAGTCTCGCCAAAAACGCAAGTATGCAAATGTCAGCCGTGAAAAAACGTTACGAATATTGAAATTCCGTCTGGTCGGTCAATGGAATGGATCGCGGTCACACGATGAAAAGCTAAAATATTACCTCGAGTATAATTTCTTTTGCCAAATTTTAAATACAAAAATAACAAAGTAATTCATTATTTGAAGCTGCTATTATTTCAAATGAGTCGCTAATATTTTCACTTCCAAATAGCAGTATTGAAATTAAACTTCCGCAATAAACTGTTTCAAATCATTTTCATTTCAAATAAAATTTCCCCTGGTCGAGATCTCGCGACGGAAGTTACACGAGGGACAAACGGCCTCGAGCTGTCGATCGAGACCGCTAAGAAGGTCTCGGCTGGCCGCCATGCAGTTGCACGAAGACACGAACGTCGTCGTCGTCGTCGTCGTCGTCGTCGTCCGTACAAGCTTTTGCGCAACAAGCATAATTACGAGCCGAAGAGGAAGCGAAGCCGAGTGCGTTAGCGCACGTAGGACGAGCGTTCGACGATGAACTTGACATTGCTCGGGGAAACCAGGGAGATCGCAACCGAGCGGAGAAAGGAGAAGGAGTGCACATAAACGCGTGCACACACGTCTAACGCCCGTTTCCGCGTGATTCGTTCCTTTTTCGTTTACATGCCGTGATCGCCAGGACGCTAGTCAGCCCCCTTTCGTGGCGATCTCGTGAAAGTGACGAAAAAGACACGCTAGACGCGCTTTCTATGACGAGCCACTGGTGTAAAAGGAAATTTCGATCGTTTCTGTTGTCTGTTTCCTGAATCGTGTAACCAATTATTTGGATGAAAGTAATTCAAGGTGGCGGAGATTTTATCGGGGTAATGGGGTCCTCCAATCGTAAGTCCATTCGGTCTACGTCATTAAAATGTGAAGGAGACTGTCGATTAACTGGAATTGGAATCTTTTTTAAGCAAGTCCAAGGTCGCCACTTTTAGCGACCTACATTCTCTTTTATTGCTGGAGATATTTGAATATCAGGTTATCCAACGGATACAGACTTTCATCGACCGTCAAATAAATTCTGTATGTGTATACCGGGAGAAATTAGTCTCCGCTCCCGTGCACCACCTTTCACTAACGTTACAGGGAACCAGTCGATGAAAATTCGATGTTAGTGGAATTGCGTGTCGAACGACTTTCACCGTTCGGTATAGTAGACAGTGGCGAAAAAATGCGATTTACGAGGGTCTAGTAGAAAAAGCTCGAAGTTCCGACAGAACCATAATTATAAAACCACCCTAAAATTTTCAATCCTTATATATTCTGGATAAAATAAAAAGGAACCACTGTTTTTCTAAGGAACATAAGCTATCCTTTTCTGGTGAAGGATTATTTCTCCACAGAATTTCGGACATGGCATACTTGATTCGTTTTTATTTTAATCACAATACAGAAGGATTAAAAATTTTAGGGTGGTTATATAGTTATGCCACGCAGTGTATTCTATCAAGAGATAGACGTGTCAGCGTCACGTATCCGAAGATCACGATGCCATGAGGTATTAAGATCGCGAATTAAGATATACGCCGGTTTCAAGGCGAGCTGTAAAGGATATCATACACGGCACGGTTTCTGTCGGATTTCAAGTGCACGCACAGCAATCATCAGCGTTCCCCCCTTTTCCTGGTACGTTTAACGATCCTCTCTGACAACGGCCACTTCGGATCCCAGATGAATTGCAAGCTTTCAAAATTCATAGCGAGATAAGCTAATGAACGTTCCACCGCGCGTTGATTCATCCACGGTGTACATAAAACGCACTGACGTACACGCTACCGATAACGTTAAGCCTCGCATCCTCTTGTTTCTGACGGTACAGTCACAGCGAGTCGTTAACTCTACCGATAACTGTCCCCGCAATACGTATTTCGCGAAATTTAGTAAGATAGGAAGGTAATCTATCGCTAGGAGAAGGAGAAAAATCGTCGTGCCAACATACAATTTCCAAGGAGCTAACAAGAAGACGTCCCCCCAGGTGTAACGCTTTTTTTTTTTTCATGATTGGCTTTAAAATTTCAAGCTGTACATCACTATGATAAATCTCATTTTAAAAAGTCAGCGTTACAACTGGGAAACACTCCTTGTAAGATTTCCTATCAGTAGATTACTACCGTCCCTGGCCAGACACCGCGAAAATCGTTTCTATAAACATTAAATTGAAGTCAATTCTACGTTAGATCTATTTTAATAAATTTTCACTTGATTCTAGAGCTCTCTAAGCTGTATAGAATCGACAAAAAAAAATTCAACGTTGAATCGAACACATTTTGCGAAGCATAAATATTTCTTTCAACCTGTCGATTCGAAATCTCCCATTAATTCAGTCCCGCAAAGCTGGTCGGCGCAGACAGTCGGTAAAAAATAATTAGCCCGGTATTGGAGATTCCAGGATCGATAATAGGAAGAGGGCGCAGACGATTATAACCAGACTTCCAGGTTTCGCAAAGGTCAGACAGCTCTGGGTGGCGAGATCAAGAGGCTCCGATACACCGTCGCGTTCCGGCAGTCATAAATGAGGGATACACGCTGGGCCCCGGTCGTTCCAGATTCGCCGGCTCCGGGATCACCGCGGCTTCCTTCTTTCTCCTCCACCGTTTGTGTAACGAGACGTTAAACGTGCCCGGCCAATTTTACGAATATCGTGACCGGCTGTTACTCAACCGACTCACCGGTCCCGCCGATCGACGATAGTACCAGACACTGTTTTAATTTGTAACGCCTCTGTGACCGTGCTGATAATGCCGCAGATCCTTACGCAACATCTTCTTGCTTCCTCGGCTCCTTGCGTCGATATTTAGAAAAACCTAGGGACTAATATTACGAGACCTTGTGTATTCTATATTCTGCATTCGACACACTGTATATTCTATTACATATGACAAACGAATGTTTAGGAATTTATAGCATTTCCTAACCTGCGATACATACTGAAATGGAGACTAAGAAAATATCTTGAATGAAAAAACGTATCGAAAATCGTACGGTAAATCGAATTCTGTTTTTAATTTTTTCGATACATTAGTATCGATTATTGTGATTTCCATAAACTATGATATTTCATTTGCCATTCAAAAGCCACAGGTAATCCACAATAATATTAATAGTCATCCCATCGAAGATTAAATAAACATACTAATATTCCTCTTCCTAATAATCAAGATCACACAGCAAATCCGAATCTCGGAGCGTGAATTTTCCCCCTCTTTATCGAAGATTTCTCACAGACCTTCACTTACCGATCTCGGAATGCAATATTAACCCTTTGCAGCCTCGGAATTTCTAATTTTCCATACACATTTTGTCCCTTCAGAGGGGACAGTCGAGTGCAAAAGGTTAATAAATAATTAATGATGTGTTCCACAAGCCAGACAGAACACTTCTTTCCAAGAGGTTCGATCATCGTCATTCTCCGAGAGCCTTGACCCCCGAACCAATCACGGAGGCTTTGCAGCCGTTCCACGAACGATCTTCCCATAGTCGTCCGAACCGATCGCACGGTTGGACCACTCGGCAGGCCTTCGTAGTGACACCGGTGACGGTCCCGTCGTAATCCGAGCCCATGTACACCCGGAGGGCAACGCTCGATCGGATCGATGACGGGGGACGACCCCGGCGGGCGGACAGCACCGTTGTCTCACGAGTCACGAAAATTACTGCTAATAATTGCTAATGATCGTGCACGACGAACAAAGCACGGGTTAACCCGTTAGCTTTCGGGCCAGTAACGACGGAACGAAGGTAACGTTAGAGGCGAACGGGGGGACGTTTATATGCAAATTCGACCGAGGCTCGAACATTCTCACGTCGAAGAACGAAAGACCATACGATGGTGTACCCTCGTAAGGAAACTCGGCTTCCGCTAGGGGAAAAAGCAGCGTATGGGAAGGGACTTGTATTTGACTTTGGAAATTTATTTGAAATACTGACTCCGATAGCAGTGGAATCAGAACTTCTGGTTCGTCGTGTACTATACAGGGTGTCTCACCCGATTTTGACACCCTCAGTTTCTCGCTATTGTTACTCGTAGGAAAAAATGTTTCAGCGGAGGCTTGAACGGTATCGAGTGGAGCATATTCTGATGTTATTAGTTTTTTCGTGAGTGGACGCGTAAAGGTCATGTAAAGGTCAACTTTGTTTTTTTAAATGGAATGAGGTATTTTTTAATACATCAATCGATGCAGCTGGACATTATAACGATAAAAAAAGTACTAACCTATGTGTGTCGAAAAGTTAGTAGTTCACGAGATATTTCAATTTAAATAATTCTAAAATACAATTACTGTCGTACTTTATTACCATTCCTGTAAATAAACGCTAACGTCTTAGCACTCATGTTACTACACCATGCACTCACTTACTACAAATGTTCCGGTTGGTCTACTGCTAGGCTAAAGAGAATGTAAAAATAAATGTTTCAGTTTGTCTACTACGAACCTGAAGATACTTTAGGGAAAAATATTGAAGAGACAAATGTTCAGGTTTGGGTTAGGTGAATTGTACGATGAGAATCATCAAGGAACACAGTGCGCTAACGTCGACGGGACTTCGCTCAGGTGATAATAAACACGTGTCCAAGATGGATAAGCAGCTCTAAACACCCTGCCCCGGGGCGACGCCACTCGGTTGGAACGGCTTCGGAAACAAAAACCAAGTTGACGGAGAACACGGGGAGAGAGAATGGAAAGGGGGAGATCGAGGCGTGACAGAAGGGAAACGCGGGGAAAGAACGCATATGCGTGACCGCGTGCTGCCACGGTGCACCGGATGCGTTTCCTCGGCTGTTAGTTCGAAGGGGGAGACCGAGCTAGCATACGAAAGCAAGGACAAGCTCGGCAATCCTGCACGAAAATCTAACGAAACGCCCGTGGAAAACTTACGAGACCGACCGATTAGCATCGAAAATTACAATTAAATAGATCACATTAACACGTTAACTGCCAACCACGAGATAACTCGTATTTGAAACATTGCAAAGAGGCTGGATTATTTAAATACCATTGCAATACTTTTCTGTAAAATTAATATCGCAGTATAATTTAAAACAAGACAACCTACCTCTATTGACTAAACGCATACATTTTCGACTATTTATGACTTAAAAAAAAAAAAAAACGAAATAAAGTGTGTCCGGCTACGAACGACCTTTTTCACTGTGGCAGTCAACGTGTAAATGTATGAGTATCGAGAAAACCGTGGCTTAATATGAAAGGCTGTATTGAGATTATTATTCGGAAATTTATTATACGAAAGAAAAATACATTATAATGAAAGATAATTAACGAATAGAAATCGTTGGTTCAACGACTGAAATAGAAACATTATAGTTCGTCGATCGAAGACTGCGCGCAAGCTTTAGATACACAAGAAGAGATTCCGTAGGGAATTAATCAGAAGAAGCCGGTTGCGCCAACCCCGAGCTCCACTCGCCTGCCCATTACACAAACGATGATAAATTGGAAGTCGGGTTAATAGCAGACTATCGCGGCATAATTCTCCATTGTCAAAACGGGGGAAGAGGGGGGAAGGAGGCCCTCTCGACAATCGTAACGACGATTACAGGCGACCCCGTGGAGGATCTTTTCACTCGTCGAAAAGCCGTAACTGGGCCCCCATTACGACATACCGAAGGCCAGTTTCCACTGGCGTCAATACGCGGTCGCAAATTGCACGGTGCGTTATTACACATCGCCCCTTCTTCCGGTAGTCGCATAATTGGCCCCCGTGACGGCGATCAGCGGCAATAAGTGAATAATATCGTAATGATAATGCACACCGCGAGAGAGCATAAATAATCTCGCCGTGTCGATCTCTCGACATTTTCTTCGCGCCGCGCCCGACCGGATCGTGATCCACGCTACTGCGCGAAATTAACCGAACACTTGTCTGTCTTTGAAAACAATACACTTTCTTATGTATACAACCGAACCGAGTATGCCGTGTCTGAAATAGTGTCGAGGAATAAATGTTAAAAAAATAAATGAATAATAAAATGAATGTTAAAGAATAGATTATATTTCCCTGGAGAAAAAGTGATTTGTTTTTACTTCAACCGAAAAACATAAGGATTGAAAATTTCAAAAAAAGAAGTCCCTAATGTGTTTTGCTTACTATTAACTAGAGTATACAGTTCCTAAGTATTCACTGTATAAGTCTGATACATTTAACCAATCCAATCAATATGAAACTGAGGAAGACTAATTATAATTTTAAGAGCCGTGATATGAGAAACACTAATCCCTTGTTAGAGATCTTCTTGTCAGTCCCTGTTACAAAAATGTGTCACCCACCATTGGTTTCTCTCACGCTTTCCGAATTAAAATCGAAAGTACTGCAAAGTTCGATTTTCTTTGGCGAAAGAATCTGTAGATCGAGAAGACGAGATCTTTTGTTCTGCAAAAGAGGTAATCAGGATGCGAAGATATCTGAGGGACTTTGATCTTGCATAAAGGAAACCGACTAATTCGTCGTAGAATCCAACGATCCTTTCAATGGACCGAAAAATACACCAATGTCTATTAAATGCCAATCGCGAGATAGCGCAAACAACGAATTCCAGCGGTGGTTACGAGAACGAGGATCTCGAATCCAAGGTAAAGGGAGAAAGGAAGATGATCTCACGCGGCAAAAAAGCGAGACACGTGGAAATCGAGCGGAGTTCGATCGCCCGATCGAGTTTAACGATCCGGATTATCTACCAGGTAAAAATATCGATCGATTCTCCTCGCATCTGCTCCGTGGAAATTCCTTTCGGTGACGTTACAATTCGGTGAAATCGGGCTCGGTTAATTACGATTGAAACTCGAGAATCGATCGCCGAGAAATTCAACGTGGAAGATCGACGAATTATCACCGAGTCGGTAATTGAATTGCCGTGAAACTTCGGACTCATTGGTTCTTTAGGACATAGAATGAGCACGAATGGGGGGAAAAAAGGGAGAAGTGAAACGGTGCATCATACGACGCTCGATATCTACTCTCTAATTCGCGACGATGTCCCACGGGGCTGTGAAAGTTCCCTTTTTTTTCACGGTGGACGGTAAAAAGTCTCAATTCGAATTCTGTACAATTTGATAGCAGGATGGTATCAGATGGTATCAGAAGGTAATCACTTTCGCATAGACTGGAGGAAAAACCGCTAAAACTAAACCAAAAAAGATAGTGATTAATGGTCTTCTACTACTCTACTTTTCCTCGAGTACGTAATCAATAATGAAACCATAAAGATTTCAAAGATCTACGAACTATGAAAAAACATCGTTGCACGATGATCACTTCGCCGTAATCTTGAACTATACCTTCTAAACTATCACAACCGAGCCGAAAACGGTGTTTTTTACAGTGTACGATTATTACACCGTAAATATTCTATTCCCTTCGAGACACTGGATTCGGAGTAAAACTAAAAGACAACACGGTCCTTTAATCTATCTCGGAAACACCGGTCGATCGACTTTTTCGTGAAAGGAAAAAGTTGTTCAAAATGTTGTTTTCTACAACATATCTAAAAATAGTCGACATCGGTGAGGAAGCAGTTCTTCGACAAATTCACCGTTTATTCTTTCGAGGGTATGCGCCAACCTCTGGAAAATTACGTTAAGGGGTGGGGTGGGGGGCACACACACGGTGAAACGCAACGGAACGAGTCCTCCGTATAAATCATCCGGTTCCACGGGCTCCGATGTAATGGGCGCAGTGATAATATCGGGTTACACGGAGGCGCGAATTAGTAATTTGCAATTTACATGCGCGACAAAGTAATATTCCGGGCTGGTCGACGATACCCGTTGCCCTCCACCCTCCCCGCCGTTGGATCGCTAGACTGCAAACGAGATCACGGGGTACGTAAAATCATTTCCCGCGATGACATATCTCGTCGTTGAATTTTAACGCTCTGAATATCCACCTTCCGACCTCGCGGAAAACCAGTCTTCGTTCCTTGAAATTACGTCACGCAATGGGGCCCCCCTGTGAACGTGTTACATTCGTATTTACGGACGTTTTATACGAACGCGATGAAAAAACAGCCGAAGAACGTGATTCGATTGCAAAGAAAAAAAAAAGATCAATTCCCACAAGGCTGTCTGACATTCGATCGTAATGATGGTATACGCGAAATCTACGATCGATGATAAAGGCGTACAGGAATAATGTATCAATTTTCATGATTCGCCGTTACATACCACGCGTGCACACACTGTTCCGAGGAACATCGATTCCAAGGATCTGAGTCGCGATTTCGCTTCTGTCGTTCCGCTCCGAATGCCGCGAGAGTGCAAATAATCGAACGAAACTCGAGAAAGGAGAATGACGAAAAAAAAAATGGCAGCTGTGTAAAGATATAGCAACTTTTCCGAGCTGCGTTCGTGTTCACCTGAGTGGAACGAACCGCCGAATACGTTCCCCTGCAAAAGGGAACAAATTCACGAGGGGATGAGGAGGTGGTGGAGGACATATTTACATAGAAAGCCCGTAACGGGGACCTGTTTCGACGACGTGTCATCGCGGAACGACGACGGGTTCCACTCCGAAGTCTAGGAGGAAGAGATCGAGGTGGAGGAGGAGGAGGTGGCGTGTGGTGGTTCGTCGAACTTTTTCACGACGTAACCGTCTAATTAGCGTCGGCGTACAAAGTGGAGTCGCGCGCGATCACGACCACAAGCTCTCGCCGTTGCTACGTGACGTCACGTATTTATAAATAATTGTCGGTGGAAGGGGGGTAGGGGGAAAGCGCGAGGCATCGTCACGTTCAATGCCGTTCGTTCGCCGTCTTGTAATTTTATTCGCGTCGGCATGGTATTCCTGATGACGCCAGCGATGAGACGTCCCTCAAGGATACGCAACCCCTTCTACCCTCTCTCCATCCCTACCCCTCCTCGTACAACAGTCTCCGGTTCCTTTCTGCCTCGATCCCTGCCCTGTGGTCTTTATCTCCTCTCGTTACTTTGTTCCGAAGCTGATCGGTTGATCGTGTCAGAGACGGGAAAATTCATTGTCCGCATAAAGTGCTTCGAATAAGAGATCAAAAATAAGTATTTTGAGATTTTTAGTTGCTTGTATATGAAATGTCCAATTTTCATGTAATAATATTTCTTCTTGACCGAATGATTGGGGAAGTATTATTTAATCTCGTTACGTGTTTGATGAGCAGAAGAACGATCGTAGGTACCGGTGTTTTTGCTGTGTTTGAAAATAGGCTTGTTTGTTCTTTTCATATAGTGCGTTTTACGATATCTGGACGTGATTTCAAAGAAGGATCAAGTACACAGTTATATTTTATGCGATATTGTAGGAGGAATGACCTTTTGAATTTCACGGGTTCCATTTTTACCGTTCTTCCGTTTCACCATGGCTTCTACCTCCAGGAAAGGACCGTCCAAACGGCCAATTAAAAATGCTCGTTACACCGGATCGACATCCGTCGCAATTAATCACTCGCGATAAATGATCCACTGGAGGTGGAGAACGGATGGGAATATAATGAAATTTTTTGATAAATTAAGAGATTCGACGGGAACCAGCCAAGGCGACGTGTCTACCGACGAATAGTGAATCATCTAACGAGGATGCGCCCGCGCGCGTCACTTTGACGTCGACCGACACCGTGGAATTAAATGTAATCGTAGAATGTTATCTCCGGCGCGTATGGGAAAAGGATTTAACCGTTTCAATGCTACCGGGACAGGCGGCGGGGTATAATTCAATGAGGCCACGAGCAACGAGCAGCCGCTTACATTCACAAGACACGTCTGCAACAAATAGAATGCGTTTTTATATGGCTGCTCCGTTCCCGTGCCGGCGGTTTTTCGAACCGTGATGGTCGAACAGTCGTCTCGTTTCTCAGAATCGCTCGAAAGAATGGTCGATGTACGGTGAAATAAGAGAAAAGAAAAAAAAGGGGAAAAAAGAAAAATCGAATGTTCAGCGATTTAACTCCGATAAGACTGGTGGACTTACCGAGATCGTCTTTGTAGGATCGACGAGGGAACCTGCAGAGTTCGCAATGAGGATTCAAGAAACGATTCAAAAGGATAATAAGACGTTCATAGGCAACCGTATATCATGGTGACGTTCACGATCGATCAATTATAAATATCTTCGCAAGGTTGTGGAAATACCACTAATCTTCCTCGGAAACTTATTGTTAATTGTATGTACACTGTTCACGGACACTCAGGCTTAATAAAATCTTCCGAATATACGCGAACAATAGCGTATACGATCGCGTTTACAGAAGCTCGTAGTGAACAGTTGTCCGCACACTTTTCACCTATCCAGTATTTAACCCTTTTATTCCCAAATAATTGAAAAATTTTTGCGTAATATTTAATATTTTCGTATAATTTGAAACACGACCAACAGGCTCTATCAACAAAACGCATAAAATTTTAATGATTTATGACTTTAAAAACCAAATAAAGTGTGCTTAGCTACGTACAGCCTTTTTCACTGTGGTGGTCGAAGTGTTAATATTTTTGCCCCTCCCCTCTGATAACCTGGCCACGCCCATGTATTTATAAATATTTAAGAATAAAGAAAACATTCTTTCCGGTCTTAATAAATTCGTCCCTGTAGAGGTTAAAACAAAGATTAAACCAGAGGAAAGGGTAAACGAGTTCCAGGAGCGAAACATGGAAAATTCTTCGTCGATGAAAATTCCGCGTTCGTCCCCCATCCCCGCAGGGCTATTTCCAGAAAGGGATCAAGCGACTGGCCTAGAAGCGGGTCTCGGGGACTCATTTTTGCGACGGTGGACGGTCCCTTTGTCGCAAAAAGGTCGCGTTCGTGGTCGAGTTTGCGGCCAGGCGCTATCTATCTATCTATCCCCCGTGGCCGTGCCACGACGACGACTCTTCCGACTGCCCGTGCCCCGCGGATTTACGGTAAAAACTAGTTTCGCCAGGACGCCTATTTCAGTCGTCCGGCCAGCCGCAACACGCGGACGCTCGCTCGGTTGCTCCTGGTAGATTTATGTACATACGTCCACGTAATTGACGGTCTCCGTGCCGCGATTTCGACAGCCGTGTAACGTTTACGTTCCACCGGAAGCACGTGCGGCATATCCCCGGCCCTCTCTCCCATTATCGATGCTATAATTAGCGGCAATCAGCGCGACCACGGTGTCGTCCTCCCGCGAAACCGCTCGTTCACCACCGACACGCCATTTTCACGGTTTATTGGATAAACCGGGGTGGCGATCTGAACGTTAATTAACCGAGCTCGTTCCCCGTTCTGTGATCGTGAACTATTATCCGAGATGCTTTGTCGTTATTCGTTTAACTTATTCGTTGCCCCGAAGAAAAATCGCTTTTTCCTATATATGTAATGTTTGACGAATGAAAATTCAAGAGGTAGCAGCTTCAAAATATTTTTGGGACAGTTATAATTGCAATTCGATCGTCTAAAATTCAATATAGTGAACAGTTTTCGAAAATTTATATTCAGGTTTTCTTTTTATTTCGAACCTACTGAAACCTTCGACGGGCGTTAATAATTTTCTTCGCTTCCAGTATCCAGAAAGTAACCCATAAAATTTTATATTCGCACAAACATCCCCAGTTTGGTTGTAATTTTCGTAATTCTTTACTGGTCCAAGTGGATACAGACGGTAAAAATTTATTCATCGAACCCCAACGATAATTCTCCGTTCACGTTCAACTGTCGCTTGAACAACCAAACTGAAATAAAATAATATAGACGAAGCACCTCGATCGAACGTCAAGTAAGCTCTCGAAATTTCAGCGATTCCGATCCCAAAATTCAATCGTACGAACCACCGATCAATACCACCACGTTGCCATATACACAGCGAGGTGCACTGGCCAAGCAGTCAGCCTCCTCTCGATCCTCGCTCTCCAACAGCGTTCCTATACTCGCGGCTCAAGGTCACGGGGGCTCAGGCTGGGATACGCACGGTGTTGTCAGTGAAAACTCGCCTTGAGACCGCGGTCATCCCAGGGAATTCGCACGTTTAAAGGAACGGCGTTTCAGCAATTAATTCGACGCAGGCAGCACGACAGATGACGTCTGAAAAGTGACATCGATCCTCCCTCCATTATCATCCTGTTCGATCGAACAACGAAGAAAGGGGAGCACCGCACCGATCCGCGATATAAATAATTCCGGGCGAAATATTGACGGTCGGATCGAACCGACGAACGACAACCTGGTAGGACGAGGAACAAAGGGACGCGCGCACGCTCTGTTCGGTTCGTATTAAAAATTAACCGAGTCCCTCCGAAGCCGCGACGTGGAAAGAAAGGGAAAGAAAAGAGATAGACAACGGGCGCGGGGAGATCTCTGGAGAGAGCCGCTTTTCAAGTTATCGGAATCGAAAAAGAGTAACGAAAGAGAAGTGGACTCTGTGCGTTGTCCGAGCCATTGATCTCTCGACTGGACTCGCGGAGAGAGGGACCGCTGCTGCTGCTGCTGCTTTTTCACCGGCGTTTCCACTTCTCCGGTACGTCTCCCGGCGTCGACTGGAAGAACCGAAGTCGATTAACCGAACATAAATACGTCTGTTAGGGATCACGGGTAAAAGTGGTCGCCATTGAACGCCGTGGTAGCCCCCCTCCACCCCCTTTTGCCAGCCGAAGCACAGCCCGAGCGTTCCCGCAACCGTCCTTAATATTCGCCTTACAATTTCCCGTGGATATCGAGGATGCCCGCCGCGGCTCACGAAAACAAACGCAAAAACCCCGTTAATCCTGTTTCGTTCGGACGTCGTTATATGTTGCGAGAATTATTATCATTATTGATTTTTATCGATAACCCACACCGCGGACTCGTTATCCGCTCTCCACGAGCTTGACTGGTAGCTCTCCCCACTACTCTCCCTCTCTCGAGGAACTTCCTCGTTTTCAGCATCCTACGTCAAGTGATTATTAATACTGTTATAGCCGTGGCATCGTCGACACGGAGTAATTGCTCGAAATGTACAACAGGTCGATCTTCTGTTGAATGATTTGCCGGCAGGTTTCTGGAAAATTTTCTCGCGAATATTTCAGGAGAAAATAGGGGAAATTTAAAGCTTCTTCTTTAACACTTTCTTTTTACCGATGGCGATATGCATATGGTGGTCCATTGTTTATGGTAGTATGAAAATTTTCGTAAACAAACGACAACTAACAACTGAATTAAATGAAACTGGAGGATTAACTAGTAACTGTATTCTATTCTGCATCCGAGGGAAACGTACCGACGTGTCTGATCATCGCTCGTCGTATCTACTTACTGCAAGCCACGATTTCGTGCGTATCGAGATAAATCATCGGACTATCGACTTATTTTTCAAAGACCTCTATAACAAGGATTTAACCCATTCACAGTCGAATAAAATTACTACCTGTGTTAAAAAGAAAAACGTACATTCTAATATACAATACATTCCCCAGCGTATATCGATTAAAAACCCAGAAACTCCGACTGGAATTCAAACGATGAGGAGGAGGGGGCCAACGATTTCCGAAACGTCGACGGAAAGCGAAAGTGCAACGAGGAGGGATGTCGAGTTGAAACGCCGAGAACGATTTCGATCATGCACCACTCTCGCTTTATCGCGTAACAAAAACGTATAATAAGGGGCGCCCGTGAAAAGAGTGACGCGGATCCGCGTGGCACGGTATGTATACACGGACAGGAAGCTGGCGTGCAAAAACGCGGAGAGCAATCACGATCAGGCCCGAATATGGGCGAGTAAGGTCAGGGTGCGAACGCAGCTGAGAACGAGGAATGCCATTACGCGCGCGTTTCGAACTCGCCGCGCTCTCGAGTGCACGCCTCCCCCCCCCCTCGTTATTCTCTCATTCTTTCTTTCTGTTGCTCTGCAGTAGTCTCGGTCCCTCTCTTTCTTTTGGCAAGCGTTTTCTACGGCCACGAGTCGCCGTGAGCTGCAACCCGGTTCCAACTTTCCTTTCCTCGGGGACTTGAACTCGATCTCGGGAATTCGTTTGATCGACGTCCAGCGGGGATTAGATCGTGGCTAGATCGAGGTTTCACCACCCTTTAATAGTGTTTACCAAGAATAACGACGAGCTGTGTACGTACGAATACGTGGAATTACGGTTCTTTGTCATTGCGATTTGGTAGATGAATGATTATGACATATTTCTTAGGATTTTATAGGCAATTTAAGAATCAGATCTAAGTTAATGTCGAGTTTATAATGGAGTTTTCGGTTAGGTTTCGGAATCTTGATGGAAAATTAAGGTATATGGTAGGAATAGGTGTTAAAGCATACAGTGGTGTATCTTTTTTATTAGAACATCTAAATTTTCTTCGCTGAGTTGGCATTTATTTGGCCCACCGGTTGTTTGCGTCCCCGCGCCACCGTGTTACGTGCGGACGCGAATTTAAAAGCGGGCAGCGGCGCGAAAGATGCAACAGATATATACATATACATATATGTATGTATGTATATACAGGGTGTCCCAAAATAGCTTCGACTCCCTGAGATGATTTGTAACAAGTTTTTCCTTAGCAAAAATGTTATCCGAGGCTTAGTTAACGAGATATTAACGAAAAACCCCGACCAATCAGAGCGCACGTCTGGCCGAGCATCCGCGGTAACGTTGGCTACCAATCGCAGCGCGTAGCCAACGTTATCACGGATACTCGGGCAAACGTGCGCTCTGATTGGTCGGGGTTTTTCGTTAATATCTCGTTAACAAAGCCTCGGATAAGATTTTTTCTAAGGAAAAAAGTGTTTCAAATCATCCCAGGAACCCCTCATTTCCGGGAGTCGAAGCTTCTTCGGGACACCCTGTATATGCACATACACACATACATACATATATCGCGTGTTTCGACCCAAGTGGCCAACAGGCCGAGTGTGTGCGGCGTGAGCGCGCACGGCGCGACCGGCGTGCATCGCAATGCAGCGCAGCCAGCATAAAACAAGCTGCCATACATGGGGCGACCGTCAGCCGACTCCGGGTTATAGCAGGACCAGCTCGCGGTTCGAGCTCGCCTGTAGAGCGAGACAGAAGTGAAACGGCTCTGGCGTAAGGGGTGGGAAAGAGAAAGATAGATGAGGATGGAGGGGGGTTGGGATCGAAAGAGAAGAGACAAACGCAGAGTGGCCAGAGAGGAGGCGAAACGGAAGAGGTGTTCTCGGGTGAAAGAAGGAGAGGATGGAAGGAGGACGGGTGAAGGTAAATGGAAGGAGAAAGAAAGGCTCTGGATAAGAGAGAAAGAGAGCAGTGAACGAGGTAGAGAAAGAGAGTGGTTGTACGTCGGGGGTTAGAGAAGGGAAGGGAAGAAAAGGGCAGACACCGAATGGTAGGGATAGCAGTAAGAAGCGGAAAGAGAGGAGAAAAAGAAGAAACAGAAACTAAGGGCGGTGGAGAAGGAGAAGTTGGAGGTAAGCGGGGAGAAAGAGAGTCGAGGTGCACCAACGTGTTATCCACGCGTACATGCGCACTCAGAGACCGTGTTCATGAAACCGGGCCTCTCGTCGAGATAAGCCAGGGCTCGCCTCCTTTACGAACGGGGAGCACATTGAAAAGGTCTCGGAGGAAGGTCCTCGACACCTTCCGTTCCGAGTCGGATTTTCGTTCAGGAAGGAATACCCCACTGGGGCAGGGGGATAGACGTATACAGTAACGTCTCGATGAGTGCGACGTAGTTGGGACCGCTTCGGATTATTCATGACAAGGCAAAAAGGTTTTTAAGGCCTTGTAAGTTAATTTTTCTACTCGAAGCCGAACCTCTGCTTAGCTTTTCTTTACTCTGTTTTGATTGATTTCAGGGGGTGATCCCTCCAATCGTGGGAATAACGCCGTTTCTAGTGTCGCATTAGACCATAGGCCGTCAAATATTAAAAATAGATAGTATGCTTTTCTTCATTCCGTTTCATCCCCCCTACTTCTCTGTTTCCCAGGAAACGTAAACTTCTCTATCATATCATCGTTAGAAAAAGACGGATTGATGACCGTACAGCAGGTAACTCTTTCTAATTTTTAACACAGCCTGACTATGGGAGATATTCAGAACGCACAGTCTAAGTATTATAAGTCTATGGATAGAAGGTGGGTTGTCCGTTCGACGATCGAGAATAATTATAAATCGAAGATCGTGTATGGTTTAGCAACGTAAAATATTGTCCGAACGACAGACAAGCGTGCGCACACACGACTGCCCCCGCGGACGGTGGAGATTCATTTATCACCGTCTGACCTATTATGACACTGGACTACTGGGCGCTAACGATCCAGGGAATTCTGAGGATGCGTGTGCGTGCTCGCACTTTAATTAGAGTTCAGAGTTGTTTAGCGGATCTATCTTTCTCTCTCTCTCTCTCTCTCTCTCTCTCTCTCTTTCTCTATCTCTAATTACCGCGAGTGAAACGATACTTTCCGCGATACTATAAATAATAACTCTCTTCGAGGAGGTGTGCATCGAAGAAGGTCGTGTGTAACTTCGTACCGAGACTCGGACACAGCCTCGCGGGGATGGAATGCAGATCCATTAAATTGTGTCTCGTAACGCGTACTTTACCGATATACCCGGAGAACAGAACGCGCGCGGGCTGTTTAACCATCCCGGCGCGATTGAACGGATAAACCATGTAATGAAATGAAAACGTTAACGTAGTCCAATGTTTCGCTGTTCTATAGAACTTCTGATCATATCAACACGGCGAAACAAAAAATTCACGTAGCACTCTACTCTTCTACGTCTGTCGGATGACCAACAAATGCTTTCAGACATTATTCGCCCTTGTTTCTTTCATTTGCTAGAATTCAAGTGTTTAGCATCTTCGGCAATACACAATAGGAACATATAATACTCTACTTTCGTTCAACCTATTTCAAGAAGGTTCACCGATCGAAGGTAACATTATAATAACTTTATAATATCAATTATTATACATAACTGTGAAAGAAATATTCCTCCGTAATTGTTCAATAATTAAGGAATGAAAGAGTTCCACTCCAGAAAAAATTTAAATACAGAAATGTACAGAATTCCAACCGAAATACAAGAATAATTAATCGATGCTTGTTCACCGAACGCCACAGCCAATACACGCAACAAAAACAAAAACCATCGAATCGTTCAAGAACAAGCGTTCGAAATCGTCCCCGATCGAGGCACGCAAAAGGCTCGAATTCCCTCTGGTCGGAGACTTCCGTTCGCCCCGCAGTGCGCGGATTAATCCTCGCGTGAAACAAGGAAGGAAGGCTCGCGTAGATACCGAGGCAGCTCGCTCCCAAAGCCAATAAGCGTATGTATCTGTCTAATCCATCTGTCTGTTCTCGCGGGCGCGTGGGCGTGTGTACCCGGCTCGGGCTTCGACACCTTCGCCGATATGTATAACGCCGTGTAACCGCCGCCTTTACAAGGTTACGGGGAATTCGATCCGCGGGACGACGGGCCCGCGTACCCGAACGCGAGATCTGCCTGCTACGCGTCGAATTAATCAGCTTCGCGACAACACTATAGCGCAGCGTAGATACGCTCATGGGCGTAGCCAAGGGGGGCGGCAGGGGGGGGGCAAGTGCGAAAAAAGTGGCTTTTACACCATCCTGCAAGAAAAAAATTGTATTTTGCCTTATTTTTTTTTTCCCCCCCCCCCCCCCTCCGCCCTTCCCAGAGTTATCAAAGTTTTGCGTAATATTTAATATTGCAGTATAATTTGATACACGACCAACAGCTTCTAGTAACAAAACGAATACATTGTCAACGATGCATGATGTTACAAACAAAATAAAGTGTGTCTGACTACGTACAACCTTTTTCACTGTGGCAGTCGATGTGTTAATATTTTTGCCCCCCTTCCCCCTCCCTTTTCCAGAGTTATACAATTTTTTCTTAGATACTTTCAAAGTATAATCTTTCGAAAATATTCTCCTAAAATATTAGGCCGAGATTCATGTAAATAATGAAAAAAATAAGGGTTAAAACTCAATACTCGAAGCTCATTTTAACAACACTACTGACGCACGCACGCCTGTGTCAGCGACGCGTGTCGACGACGGCAGCCAGCCACGCTCACGGACTAGTCATCGCGATAAAATGCAATTTTCCTGTCTAATTAATTGCGGATTAAGTATCGATCGCCGTTACAATGGCGTGGAACCAGGCTCGGCTTGGTCGGGTAGTATGTAACACGTGTAAAACAGTGCTCACAGAGACGCTATATTCAACACCGTCGTGTTATTTTTCTGCAGTTCGTTTCTAATGGCAGATTAATCGTCCGATAGAGGTGAATAGAAACAGAGAGAAAGAGAGGGAAGCTGTACGCACGGTGCACAGCGTGGGTGTGAATAATCGGCGTCTCCAGCGAGTGTTCGCGACCGCGTGATTCGAATCGGCGAGAGAGCTGACCGAAGACAGGGCTAATGACCGAGTGGATTGTCTTTGGAACCGGTACCTACTCGAGAGAAACGTGATTTGCTATCCCTAGGAAAGTGACGATGCATCCCCATCACTCGAGTTCGTTTACACGCCCAAAATGGACGATACAGATAATTATTAGTTTCGACTCGAAGTAAAACACGTCCCGATGCCTCGGTGCATCACATATTGGGATGAATAAAGCCACTATAGTACCTTCCGTTTCTCTGTCGACTGTATGCTAACTATCAGAACAAGTTATAGCAATCAAGCTATTTATACCGTATTATTAACGAGATATAGAAACCTTGACATTTCTCTAGCGAGCAAATGTATCACACTCGACACAATCGTCATTCCGCACCCCACGAAAAATTCTAGGCCTTGAACTTCTCAGAATGATAAATCGCTCGGGATAAAAACAGACGGAAACGGTATGAGACATTTTTCATTTTAAAGCTTCAACGACTACTCGATACCGTGGAGAAAAAAACCGAAAGATTCAGGTTACGATCTCCGTAATGGCCCCGAAAAGTACGGTGTTCTGGTAACCGCGAAAGGATCGCTGGGATATACATACATATGCGAGAAGGTTATTTCGAGGCAACGGTGGAAGCGATAT
Source organism: Dufourea novaeangliae (assembly GCF_001272555.1). Lineage (NCBI taxonomy): Eukaryota > Metazoa > Arthropoda > Insecta > Hymenoptera > Halictidae > Dufourea > Dufourea novaeangliae. The sequence goes on along the minus strand of NW_015373923.1, from coordinate 1,857,843 downwards.
CGATCGTTTCACCTGGAACCGGCATGGCTAAAATCGAGCTCGATCGAGTGAACCGCTGGCACATCTAGATCCCCGACGAGATCTAGATCCGCGACGTTTCCGTAGACGTCCAGACACGGCCGGATCGGAAGGGGGGGGGGAAGCCAGAGATCGACCTAAACGCGACAGATCTATTCCTCTATTCATCGGTCTCGCTCCCGTACGGCGTCCCTTTGCCCTCGATTCGATTTGTCACGTGCAAGTGACTCCTGACGACGAATGCGAGGGAGTCAGTGCTCCTGTCCAGCTGCAAATACGCTACCGATCGGATATCGACGAACCGAATAAATCTACTGTCCGAGCCTTTCAACCAGCAGGTTTTCGAGACGTTCGAAATGGGAAGCTTCGAAGCTTCCTGGGACGAATAGAATGTGTAGACGAAAGTGGAACACTGGAGAGATTTATTGTTTTAATAGTACTGCTGGCAAAGGTCGAAAGTATACCGACAATCAAAACGCAATTTAGAACAGGCTGTGAAATTTTTAACACTCTTAACATTTTTCCTGAGGAAAAAATTGTTCCGAATCATCCCAGGGCTCATTTCCGGGAATAGAAGCTATTTTTAGACACCCTGCAGATGCGACTGTACATTCGGAAAGGATGTGTGCAAGAGTGAAATAGAGATACTTCTCGCACAGTGTTCTCTGTTATCGTTCCAGCTACAGAGTTCAATGGCCACGTGTCCCAAAGACTCGACCCATTTCCACGACAAAGCGACACGCGAGAACCAGGTACAAAGAGGGCTGCTCTTGCCGTGCATCGAACAAAGTAGCAACCCAGGAGGGGGACACAACGACGTGTGATTAATGCGCCCAGCCACCGTAAAGAAGAAACGGATTAAGCTCCAGTAAAATAATTAATTTCTTTCTCGCGTACTCGGTCTCGGGGCCGTGGTCTGATCGTCGTTTAATCAGGATCATCAGGAGGCACGACCTTCGTACGGGGCGATCGCTCATTAATAAAAAGAATGTGCCGCGCGGGCACGCATTTCCACGGCGCTCCAGCGACGATCCACGGGGCACTGGCGCCGTGTAAATCGAGGGAACCAAGCGCATAGTCGGGCCGGGCCCGAGGGGACAGGTTTCAAGGCTGCGACCGATCATCGTCGTCGTCGAGTTCCCTCTTCCCCTATCCTCACGGTCGTCCAGTGGGGGGGGGGGGAAAAAAAAAACGCGACGGGGGGGATGCGCGTAGAGACGACGACGCACAGTGGTTGAAATGCGGAAAAAAGTCATTTTTAATAAATCTAAAATATAGAATTTTTTTATGGCAGTTTTATAGTAGGATAGTTGACGCACCAAGGTCAATAAATATTGTCTTTAAATAGCATTACTTTATAACGAAATTATGACGCCGTGATTGAGGTTACAGAACATCTGACAGTTTGAAGTAAAAACGCGCTATCTTTGAAGTGAAATATAAAGTATTTAACAGAGTGAATGGGAGACACTATTTCATAAGTTGTTTCAATGTCAGGCAGAACGCGAAAAGGCGTCCACGCGAATCCCTGGATCCTCTCGCGGGAACCAGGGGCTCGAACGGAAGCCCCGCAGGTTTTCCTTTCGCGAGGGGAACGCTACAATGTGCTCGACGTTTCCGTTCTCACGGGAGCTTGATTCGTCCGGGACGAGCACAATGATTTTCATCTTTTTCTTCGCTCGTCGGAAGTTTTTCTAAAAGAATATTTGTCGTTTTCTAGATTGAATGTTCCCTATACTATGGTGGATTTGCATTCTTTGAACCAATGAGACGCACGTCGATTGATTAATTAAATTCCATCGTAAGAATGGAGTTGGTCAAGTTAAGAACTCAAATGACGACATGACTGCTGTGCTGGCAAAGTTTTTCCAGCACTGTGACATTCTACAGAAAAGTCTCTGAGCTCATAGATGATGTCCTAAAAATTGAAAATACTTGGACCACATTCGACGAAGATACCGAACATTTACCAATAATGTGTACAGGTCTCGATCGTAGTTCGATTACGTGGAACAGTTTAAGAAAATGCTTACAACAGAGTCTATAATACATCCGTTGAGCTTTTTAATTCGCGTTACGATACAGGATTTATAGGGCAATATATATGTCGTAGTAGGCACGGCCGAGAACGCACACGTTCGTCGCCGTTCTGCAATTTGTCTCCACGACTTTCGTTTTCCAACTCGCGACTCTCGTTTTTCATTCAGCCCGCCTTCCTGTAAACCTGCCTTAAACGTGCACCAGGGGAGAGAACGACAAAAGTCGGCCGGGACCCATTGGAACACGAGGGTCTTTGTTATTTACGAGCGGCGATACCACCGTGTACCTATTAAGTAACCGCTGCTTTCACTGTCGCCTACACGCCCGTTTAAATTCCTCCCGGTTATACTCCCAAATCCGATCGCAACGCGCGCGACAGAGCTCAGTTGTATGTGTCGTTCACCTGACGTGCATTGTTCGCTCGACGTCGCCAAATCGGTGGTGGCTACACCCACGAAAAATCACACCTTTCGAAATTCCGTCACCCTCCACTGCGTTACACCCGTGTGTCGATCGATCGGATAACACAGGAACAATAATTCGCACGAGTCGTGAAAAATCATTATTTAGTAGAGAGAACTAGTCTGGAAGGAGGAATTTGAACCTGTACGTACAGCTTTCGTTCTTCGTTAAAATAAATCTTCTTTCTAAACGTATGATTGTGCTATGGAAAGATATCAATGGATCGTGAATTTCATACGTTCATTCTAAACACGCGACAGATAATATTAAATTCTTCTTGCGAAAATTTTATCGGTGCATTCGATCGGTAAACGAATTGAACGAGGATCTGAAGCGGACTCGAGTTTAGGACAATAATCAAGAGGACTCTGTACCTTCCACTAGGTCAACTTCGCTAGGCTACAGAAATACCAGTTGTCCAACATTCGAATCAACCATGGTCCAAGGGCACGAACATGGACGACAGTTTGTTAATCTTCATCCACGATCGCAATTACGATTATTCCGTGGCGTCTACTACGAGCCGTCCCGTTTCCGCGTCGTTCGCCGCCACTTTTGGTCTAACGCCAACAGGAGGCTGGGCAACGTACACATAGTTCGCCGCAGGTACGTATCGTGCAACAGATGCGACGATAACCGACCGGCAACCAGGCACACAAGGTGCGTGTCTGAAGAAGAAAAGGATGCAGAGGTCTCGGGGTGGTGGCCCGTCGTCGTCGTCTCCTCTCTGCTCGCCCTTGCGTTCTATTTCTCCCGTTTACTCTCGCGGGTTCCGTTTCTTTCATGGCAAACATGAATGAACCACGCGGGGTGCGGAAGTAGGTTACTGTTACGTCATGCGCGCGCGCTGCACATGCACCGGAGCAGGCGCGCAGGATAGTTTCTCGCTCATATTAGACCAGATCCCCGCCGATAGACCGGCTCGGAGAAAGTAATTAGAGAGAAAGAGAGAAAGAGAGATCGCCGGAGCAAGATGGGGCCGTCGTTTCCGCTCTGCTAAATTCAAGGTTACCCATTGTCGGGATACCAAGAGCGCATCCTATGCCTCCTGAGAGCTCGTACCTTGTGTCCCCGTCAACGTCTTGAAGTTCATTTGGATACTTCATATTCGTGTCTGTTTTTATCGACGAAAAAAGTATACAATATTTATGTGTCTGTGACAATATTAGATGGGTAGATTGTTCGGATAAGCGAATAGAACGCTCGTCTGATAATGATTTTTGTATACTTTCGGGAAGTAAATTACCAAATACAGGAAATTATCGATGAGTGCATCCATCCGTGCGCCCGCCGTAAAAAACGAAAGTGCGCCGCACACACCTACGAAGCCCTTCGAGTTGCGCAACTCTCATTCTCTCTCTCTCTCTCTCTCTCTCTCTCGCTGTTTCTATCTCTAAGAAGGTTCTCTGGCTTATGGCGAATCGTAGGATCGTTTGCGTTCCGCACGTGAAATAGCACCACCTAACCATCGACGCTAATGGCGAAGCGCAAAGGATATTAAACGTTACTTGGCCCGCGTGGGAGCAACTCTCGCTTTTGCCGGGAAACGAAGTAGGTACACCAGAGGAAGGGAAGAAGATCGGACCAATGTCCTTCTCGCGGGGGAAGCGACGATTATCCTGGTCGAATCCTCGCGGAAAACTAGAGAAGGAAACGTCTAGACCTCTAACTCTTTCTTCTTCTCTCAAGCCCCAGAGATCCTAACCGCAGACTAATTCGAGTTAAAGTCAGGATTATCCTCGTTGGGGGGGGGGGGAGGCAGGTTACTGTAACTCGTGGTTACCAACAACTTGATGACGCCCAAATGGCAGACAGAGTAGAGTGTAAGTGATATGTAACCACGGTCTACGAATTCTCTTTTCTCATTCACGTACCCTGCACACACACACACACACACATATATTCAGTTGCTCGTTTGCTTTTGCCGAGCGGCAGCAGTTTACTCGCCTATAGGTAGGCCATCTTCGGTTAGGTTCCAGTTTGCAGATTCCGAAGGTAATAAAATGGAAATAGGATAAGAGGCCATAGTACTCTTTCACTGGTCTTCGCTTTCTTCTGACCATCCAAGGATATACAGGGTGTACCATAAATAGCACTTTTTTATAACGAATGTCCAGCTGCATCGATTGATGTATGAAAAAATACCTCATTCCATTTAAAAAAACAAAGTTGACCTTTGTATGACCTTTACGCGTCCACTCGCGAAAAAACTAATAACATCAGAATATACTCCACTCGATACCATTCAAGCCCCTGATGAAGCCGAAGATATCAAAGTCGGGTGGGACACCCTGTATATATGTATGTATATACCTACCAACCTAACCGGCCCGAATAAATCGGTTCGGGTGAAACGATAACTTCCACGACTTTGAAATTCATAAGGATCACTTTCCCACAGACTGTCCGCCTTTACCTATCCCCGTCTCACGTCCGTCTAGGCGAGAGTTCGTTTCGCCGCGGCTGTTAACTCTTGGGGGCCTGGTACACTTGGGCCCCATGAGCCGCGACTAAATATGCATATTCCAACGCGCGCTGTTCGCTCGCCCGTCCGCTCGGTCTATCTGTCTGTCCCCCCACGGTGTGCAACGCGAGAGAAACACGTTTCAGGATATCATCCGGGGCCCGAACAATGGGGAATCAAACCGGGGAACACGTAGGCGCTAGGCGCTTGGAAAACGTTAAGCAGGCCCTCGCGAATGTACTGACTGGGGCCCGGCTGTGCGCGCGCGCGCGCGCGCAGAGAATGCGGTTGACATTTCTCGGCAAGTAGAGCGTTACCCCGCGGAACCGATCGCCGATATTCATCGGCCACCGATTTGCCATCGATCTCTCTTTCTCCTCGGCGAGAGAAAACGCTTCCTCGATCTTTCCTCCGCGAGCTAGGGGACAACACAAGCCAGCTGGATTTGGAGCGCACGTTGAATATCGAATCGAATAGAATATACATATACATAATATCTGGTCCATGACGGATCGATAAGATCGGTACGCACGATGAAAGAACGTTCCCTCGTCGAGATCGCCGTTAAGGGACTCGTCGATCAATCGAGAGGGGGAATGAGTGTCGCAGGACGGGGGGGTGTCATATTTTAGTTTGCGAACAAAATCGGTCAATGTATATACAGTAGAATTTCCGCGGATAATAGCGAACCCTATTACAGACTCCTCTCGATTATTGTCCCAAACTCGAGTCCGCTTTAGATCCCCGTAAATTTGTTTTTTTTTCCCAAAGTCCGAGCCTCGGTAACAAAGTATGCACTCGACAGTCCCCCCAGCCCTTGCAGTGGCGGGGATAACGCCTGGACAATAAGCGTGTAGAACAAGCCAGACAATAATCGAAAGGACTCTGTACATACGTATAAATATTGACATATAACTTCAATTTCCGCAGGGAAAAATAATTATTCTAGAGTATATCCACGCGTATGTTGTAGCATGTACATGCTGTAAATTTCTAGCATGATATTTTATTTCAATTTTTATGTAAACTTATGACAGACAGATTACATACTTGAATATAATTTTTTTTGACCGTCGTCGACCGCGGATAAGTGAAACCGCGGATATTGAATCCACGGATACGAGGGTCCAACTGTATGCATAAGTATGTATATAGGTATATTTCTCGAGAGTGTGACGGTGACCCACACTCGGCTCCGATCGTGACATAATGAAGATATTATTGTATGTGTATTATTACTACGGGACACCCTATATGTACTCTTTTCCAGGTCAACTTCCTGCTATGTCCGCAACCGTGATGGATAGCCCGGTTGCATGTCTGACGTGTCGAAACATCTGTTCGATAAAGAATTATTAATCGCGCGAGAAAGGTATATATATATACTGTATATACATATTTATGTATCTCGGAAGGCCCGAATAAGTCGGTCGGATCCGCGGAATTTTCAGGACAATGATCCGTGGCCCCGTAGAAAGTGCAACGAGCATAATGATAAATACGGGCCCCGACACGGCGGAGCTTGTAGCCTAACGTGGCAGGGCCCCGCCACTTGGGGCCGGGCGTTGCTCGAGATTTAACGCGCGGCGGAGTTTAGTCGAGCGATACTTAAGCCGCGTCTCCGCTTGATGAGGTCTCGTCCATAATGGGATCGTTTACCGATGCGCTAATTAATGGTGTTAAAATGTTGTGTAAAATAACAGATGAACAGTAGAATGTTATGTAAAATGAAGGATGAACGGTGGAGTGTTATGTAAAAACGAGTGATAATATTTCTTCGACCGAGAATGGGAATTCTTTAAGCCGCGTGTACACTAAAGTAGAACTACCGAAGACGAACATGTTTCTATAACTAAAATGTTGGTAAAAGGGGACAGGTTGTTGAAAATATGCAAATCGATAAATTAATTAATTTCCCTTATTGTAGTGCGACAAAAGTCGCGAAGAATCTCTGAGAATACACGGTTATGACATTTTAATTATTATTATAAGAGTTTACGAACCAGTGATTTTCATTCTAGCGTTAACTTGGAATTTGTTTATTTACGATTGAATTGCGGAACTTCATTCTTTATAAGTTCATAATTTTAAGTACGAACATTTAAAAATTAAAATAGCACATAATCATAAATTCTATGCCAGAGACTTCGCTATATTTATAATAACACACGAATAATATTAAACTTTATTAAAATCTTGGTTTTATTACAATATGTTTTCCAAGTTAAAAGATGCTATAAATGCATAAACATCGCCAGTCTATTTATGATTGTGTCACGGTATCGCTGACCGACGAGAACCGTTTCGAAAGTAAAATTCAAACCATTGTCCGCGAGCCGGCGATCCCGCGAAAGCGGAGAGAATCGCAGCATCCTATTCAGACAAGCGACAAAACGACCGGGCCTGGAAGTCATTACATAAACGACGGTAATTCGTGCCGTCCAAGTAATTAGCCAGCCGCCTCTGGAGACGGGTATTTTGCAACTGTTTAATAGCCCGCGCGAAAAACCGCGGTTTCTTCGTCAACTTTCTTGTACAAAAGATTTATAGCGAAGCTCGTACAGGGGCATAGGAGGACTAACGACTCGCGGACTATCTCCTGCGTTCGTTCGCGAGTCTGCACGCGTGTAAAAAAGCGAAAAAACGAACAACAATCTCGAACTACAATCTGGTAGCTTTCACGATAGGTCCTGCAGTGAGTGTATATTACAACGAATCGAACAAACACTTGAAAGTCTCCATCGAGAGCTACCAAGTAGGTGTTAATCCATGGCACAAAGCAGAGAGAAGGCCCCCAAGAAGGCGTTAATTTCATAGATTAATCTTTCATCTGCGTCGTACACATGTACAAGCCGCCATAATTCTGTAACACTTAGCATCTCCCTGGAAAGTAAGGAAGCAAGGCATGTAACAGGGTAGACGAATAGCCTCGACTAACCAAACAGCAGCAGTTCAATACAAGCTAAGAATCGAACATTGTACAATTGTGTCAAAATCTTCTGGGCGATCCACGAAATCGACAAAAGTGTTCGAGGTAATCGATCGACGAACGGACGGGATCGTATGAAATTGGAAAGGAGAGGACTGCTCTACGACCGAGAATTTTGATGTCAAGAGCGACATTCCCGTGGAGCCTTCAAAACGGCTTTTCCGTGATCCTCCGTGCGGGAATACACGCGATAGGTCAACAACACTCTGCTCGGGATTCTACTGCTGGAAAGTGTGTCACATTGGTCAGAATGTGAGACAGAGGGGGCACAGGGGGGAAGAGAAAGAGAGAGAAAAAGAAAGAGACCCGGCACAGAGGCCGATTGCGCAAAACGCTTAAATCTTTGGAACGGGTATAACGGGTATCCGTTCAGTATGCCACGAAGAGGCATACAATGCGCAGCCCCGGGTATACTTGTAACACTTACCAAGCCCCGTGTTACCTTCTCGCGTCTTATTGTTAGATCGTTACATATATGTATGTTACATACACGTGTAACCCGCCGGTGCAATGGAGCCTACCCAGTCGGGGTCAAAAGATCCGATCCCTATCATCCGCGTTTTTCGACGACGGTGGATAATAATGGAAGGAATAAATGAACCGGTATCTTGAATTACGTAAGGACAACACTGGACGAAGGTTAAAACAAAAAAGAAACTGGGCGTAATTAAATTACTTCGCGTAGATTACATCATACCCATCTCTGACCTAATTGATCCGCCGACGACGATGGCAGAGTCATTTTGACCCGAGTCTTCGGAAACTTCATCCGATTCAACGACTTTCGATAAATAATTTAAGTTAGCAATTGTTTATATTTCGCGGTGCGATTGCTAGCCAACGCTACCGCGGGAATTCGACCGGTAGACTCGCGCTCTGATTGGTCGGGGTTTTTCGTTAATATCTCGTTAACAAAGCCTCGGATAACATTTTTGTTCAGGAAAAAGTTGAAGCAATTTTGAGATACCCCGTATACCATTCAGCGCCGGAACACCCAGGTAGACATCAGGACTCAGTTCGCTACATCAGGACTCAGGACGCTAGGAGACATCATGTCTCAGTAACGTTCGAAGTTCCAACGAAAGATGAAGAACGATGTATCGTATACTTTTCGCCGTATTCGTGCTTCGCCAAGGGCCGACAGATCCGACCCACCTGTTCTATCCCATAGATCAAAAAGAATATCCCTCCCCCAAATGCTTTCTTACCCCGTTCTCCACCGACACATTATTCTTTTCTGCATCTTTCGACGGACAGTGGTGCGTCCTGTCGGCTCGGCGTTCTGTGCAAGCCTATAACTTTCCCGTGGGGACCACCTAGATAATATATAATCGAACGGTGGGGGACAGGCCCAATTTTCGATGGGGGCCGTACAAAACCGCGACGGGCCATTTCTCGATAGAGGCGGGCTCGTCTGTGGTCCACCGACGCGAACCGTTTCGATTTCCAGGAAGCAAATGCGGCTTCGTTTTCGAAGGTCGACCGGACTGGGCCCTGGCGGACGTGCCCGGGCCCACGGTCACTTTTCGGGATTCTCCGATCGTCTCTCCAGTAGTGGGATTCCTTTCCGCGCCACTCTAACGGAATGCTTGGCCCGCTAAAATATGCAAATTCGTGACTCCGAACAAAGATAAAACGGGATAGGATCCGATGATATGTAGACGAGCAAAAAAAAATGAGGGGCATAAAGACGAGTGCGTGGGTGGGCGTTGTCCTAGGTTGTAAGAAGTTTCTACTTCGAGAAATTACAGAAATCGCAGGCGTCATTAAGGGAATTACATTCCGAATTACACGATCGTATTAACACTGTCACACAGTTAATAAGCCCCCCCCCATCCCATATACGATTGTTTAAAGCTCGGTGTATTAAAAATTTTACAGATAGAATCGTTAAGAAGATCAATACGATTCCATTTGCTTTTGTTTCTTATAAATTACTTTGTAAAACTCTGTATTCGTATAAACTTCCGCAGCCTAGTCATAAATCATCGAAAATGTGCGTGTTTAGTTGGTACAGTCTGTTGGTCTCATTTTAAATGGTACTGCGAAATTAATTTTGTGCCAAAATTTCGTAACTTTTGAACAATCCAGCCTCTTCGCAATCTAGAGATTCGCAATGACGGTCAATGTTTTAAAAGTCTAAGTAGAGATAAAGGAATATGAAACTCATCGCTCCACTGCATTAACGTCAAAACAAAGCGTCTCTGTGCGATAATTACACCTGAAGACCAGTATACTCTAGGATACCGCTTTCTGGAAACCGGATAGGAATTCGTCCCAGGCCTCTAACGCCGAAATTGGCACGCGATACCGTTTTTTAACCTAGGCAGTGAAAAAAAAAAGAAAAAAAAGCCGACGAAGAATCGTGGTAGGTAACCCGGAGGCGTTCCCCAACGAAAACGCACCGCTATTCAGCCAGAGACTCGTGCCTTGTCTCGGCTCATTAATGCGAACACCGAATCCGCGAAGAGGATTTTAATCGTATAGCCCTCGACAACGACATACAGTACCAGACAAATGTTTTAGGACAGAAACCCTTTGCTGTATTATTTGAATTAGGAACAATAGGGTAAAGCAACCATTGACAGAGATACAGGAGACTTTATGCAATGTTTACCATTTCTACATATCGATTTGTCTTAAATCCATTCAATACTCCGAATGTAGCGATTGTTTCTTGTTTTATTCTTACCGAATAGTTCCAGGGCTGCAAGGTTTTTGCGCCTTTGATTTAATACACTCTGGCTCTAGTGTCCAGATATGTAATCATTAAACTGTGAATGTTTATGCATTTACAGTGTCCCTTAACATGGAAAATGTAAATAAAGGAAGCTCTTAATGCAGTTCCATTATATTTATGTATTATTATTAACGTAGAAAAGCCTCTAATGCAGAATTCAAACTTCTGTCCCATTACGATTTTTAGATATTGCTATTGAAAATTATGAATCTGCATAAACTTCCGCAGTCTAGTAATCATCGTCACACGTCGCCGGTTTATGCCCGCGAGAATGCACGGCAATACTCTCCCCTTGCCCCCCGGGGGGGGGGCAATAAACTTTAGCCTAGACTGGCGAGGAATCCATCTTCTCCCGTTTTATTAACACGAAAGAAGCGTGTTCCCTCCGCCGCTTTAATAACAATAATTTCTAACAATTCATATTCCATAAAGGAACTGTTGCATGTGCCACACGTTTCTACGGTATGGCACCCGTGTGCTCTCCTTTGAAACGGGCCGAGCGTAAATTACCCGTGCTGTCTCTCTCACACGCACACGCACGGACTTACACGCGCACGCACGAGCATTATTATCCACGAAGGTCGTTACGCGAGCGAGCACTGTGTCAAACCGGCTAGAATTGCCCCGTGCTCACGAGAGCCACGTGAAAATGAAACGGGGGCAACAGGAGAGAGACCAGGGAACGCTAGACGCTCTCCGTCATCGTTCTCCAAGCCTGGAGAACCCGACGTCATTGTTGCGCGCCGTGAAATCTCACGACAATGTCTACTTAGCCCAGGGACTTCCACCGAAACGTAAAATACCGATATTTTCGGTTAATTTAAATGAAATGAAATTAAATTAAATTGTATTAAATTAAATTGAATTAAATATATCGGTTTCGGTATAGTTTTGATGGCATAATAATGGTATCAAAATCATACCGGTTTCAGTCCCTGACTTAGCCCGAGGAACGAGTCCTCTACGAGTGAAATGACAAAGATCGATTTCCGTCGTGCAATATAACGGACTCCCGGATCACCGAATCGATTGCGTCGTTTGATTGACTATTGATAGCTAGCCTAGCATGACAAGCGAAAGAATTTGAGGGAACGGTGACGCAACGGACTTTCTGTGTCGCGAGAGGACTCGGAGTCTGACTGGCCGGCGAAGACAAAGGAACACTAACACGAGAAGGACTCTGGTTTTCCGACTTCGAGTTCAACGAGGTTTTGTAACATGATAGTATACAGAGTGGAACAAAAGTGTCGTAGGTCCCAGAAATGGGTCACTCGTGAGAGGAATTAAAACAAGTTTTTTGTTAATATCTCGTTAACAAAGCCTCGGATAATATATTTGCTAAGGAAAAACTTGTGCCAAATCACCTCGCAAGTGATCCATTTCAGGGAGTTGCAACTCTTTTGTTGCACAATATCAAATTCTTAGATAAATAGTATTAAATTAATAAGGGTGGCAATACTATTTTTGCCCCCGAGCGGCCAACAACCCAGAAACGGCTCTGTTTCTACGCCACTGCGAGGGGAATACGTGAAAGAAACGCGGGACCAGGGCGATCAAAGACGCGCGTAAAGAAGCGCATGCAATCAAACGAGGGAGGAGAAGTGCCCGGCGAGGAGCGCGCATTTAAACTGCACGCGATGTTTCTCGGTAACGAACGAAGGGGAAAAATCCGCGTAGGAACTGTTTCCCGGGCATATAACCGGCCATAATAGGAAAGGGGGAAGGGTGACGGAGGAGGCAGAAGGCGAAGTAGCCTTATATCCCACAAGCGGGTTACGTTCTGGTCTGGCGTTGTTGCCCCGGTGCTTGCACCCGCCCCGTGTATCTGGGTGAGACTACACGGAAAGAGATAATGAGAGAAACAGCCGGACGCTGAACATGGGGTGGAAGGAGTCGTGAGCTTTACTGCTCTCGACGCTGCTCCCCTGCAGCTGAGGGAACTGCAGAGCCACCACGGTCCGGGACCTTGGAGCCGCGAGAAATGGTCGACCAAAAGGGCGTTCGAATATTAACAGGAATATACAAGGTGCCCCAAAATAGCTTCGACTCCCGGAAATGAGGGGTTCCTGGGATGATTTGGAACAACTTTTTCCTGAGCGAAAATTGTCATCCGAGGATTCGTTAACGAGATATCAACGAAAAACCCAGGGTTTTATAAAAATTGAAATTTCCATGTCTGAACGATTGAACATGAAGTACTTTTTTATCTTCAATTCGTAATTCGTAACTCTTTATCTAAATAATGAATTTGCCGATCTCTGGCCTCTAGTCCTTGTTCGGTGAAAGAATAATGTAATCCAGGTTCGAATCTAGGCAACGAGGTAGGCGAAAAGAGAACATTCTCGCACACGTAGTCTTTGTGCCTTCGTCATCCGATAGTACTGGTACTCCAGACGCCCTTTTTTCTTCACGGAGCGAAACAGCTGATTCGCAATTAACGACGGCCGAGTTTCGCACGGTTAAGGATCTCTAAACGGTTTTTGACCCGGTTATTAAGCCTCATATCCTCCGAGGAAACGATTTCTCTCGTTAGAGAAAAGACATCCACACCACCTCCTCCTCCTCGTCCTCTCCTTCTCACGCGAAATCGAGCGTAGCCGTAACAAAACGAGATTACGAGCGCAGCTCTCACAGGCCGATTTGAATGCAAGAACACCGAGAGGGGAGCAATTACACGGCTAGGTTGGCTCCGATCGGCGAGGATCTGCGCGAACAGAAAGCGTTCGCGAAATACCCATAGACCCAATTTAACTGCGCCAGCCATTATTATTAATTTGAACCGTAATCGCAGCTCATCTCAAGGTCGTAAAAAAAATATATATATATGTATAATACCGTCGTCGTTTCCTGGGCTAGTTTCAACGGTCCACTGAGGACTGTGATTATCGTTGTTTCAGGCCTACAGGTCTTTCGAGGGCACCGAAATGGGAACCGATTTGCCCAGAGACCACGAGGTATATCAAGCGCTTAAGACCAACCTGATAACAGATTAATAGTTGCGTTTTTTCAGGTCTTAAAATTTAACCCTTTGCAGTCTTACGATGGGATCGACCTAGCCGATTTGTGGTTATTTCCAAAATCGTTAAGGGAGAGCGTTCTCCCCCAGCGGTGGGAATAACGCTCGTGCCGCATTCATCGAGGAATCACTGTATGTTGAGTAAAAGAGAAGTGATTGTGTATGCGAGAATCGTGATGGAAGAGCAGAATATTATACTACAGTTGCTCTATTAATTCAAGCATTAAATGATACAGAAACAAGCTTAAAGACTACCCCCATGTAAACGTCTCGCGGATCTAATGACAAAGACCGATCAGCCTGGTTGTCCGGCCGATTGAAACTTAGGGGATCGCCGTGGTCGGGAACACGTTGTTTATTAGAACGGATAACCGCTAACTGGACCCGGCCACGCCCGGTTAGAGCTAATCGTTACTCCCGGTACACCCCGGAATATTAATTAACTGGCGTGATTAATAATGAGAACGGGAGAGAGGTACGGCTGGTTAGGCGCGGGACAGGAGTTACCCGCGCGTCCATAGCGACCGTCCAGACGCCACAGTTATCGTAATTATTGTAATTGGCGTTTACGAGGGCCATGAAGGAGTCACTGGTTGGTCCGCTTCTCCGGGGAGCAGCGGACCGCGGAGATAACCGATTACACTCGATCTTCCGGTTCTTCGGCGATCGAGGGTCGCTCGTACCCGTCCGGGGGGATTAGAGCATTAGGGTCCGTTTGATATTTAAACAACGCTGGCTTTCTCTACCATTAACGCGATTTATTAGGTGGCGCCAAGCGGTCACTGATTGCCGCGTCCATGATGATAAGTTGTCCAGGTCGAAAGAAAAAGCTTCTATTCGTTAGCGGTTAGTTCAGCGTCTCTGCTCTTCGATAAGTAATAAACAGTCACGAAGAATATATTATTTTATAATGTCATACGTATAAATATGAATTATTAACTCTGCTATTAGGATCTAAACGACTCGAGAAATACAGTTTATGTCTCGATACGTATTACAGTAAATTATCGATGAGTGTTCGGAGGCTACCGAGCAGTGAACATTAAATATTTCATAAACTAATGACCATATGCGATTGAAACGAATATCATTGGTGTCGAGTTCCAAGATCTATCACCGATAGCGCAACCTCATTAAAATGTCAGCGTTATACCTGGAGACCTATCTTCGATCAATGCCGAGGAGCCTTCGAACATTCATGGATGAGTTACTGTATGTTGTTAAATATTTACAAATACACTTTCTGTGTATTTCCCATTTCTTGAGAAGACATCATTTCGAAATAATTTTATTCTAAGGGACAGAAATGTGAAGAATAAATGAGGAGAACTGCAGGCAATAAGATATTCAACTTCCTTATTTGAAACTTTAATTGCCACGTGACCCACATATGGGCGACACGTACATTGCAAAGGGGGCTGGATTATTTTAATACCGTTACAAAATCTTGCATAAAATTAATATTCCAATATACTTTGAACGAACATCAACAGCCTCTATTAACTAAACTCATATCTTTTCGACAATTTATGACTTAAAAAATGAAATAAAATCTGTCTGAGTATATACGGCCTTTTTCACTGTGGCAGTCAACGTGTTAAAAATCTTTCGGAAGAAAATCACCGTCTGGCGATCTCAACGCGTGGATAAACGAGCACTATAGCTGGTCTCGAAGTACAAACGCTTTAATTACTTCGAATAAAACTCTGTTAAATAATCTATAGCTTCCTACAGATACATTGTTGCCCTCGGATCGCTATCTCGTTCAACAGAAATACTATTCGAGTTCGGGATTTTTTTTCTAAAGAATACATACGTACATTAGAAACAAGAACAATACAGATTACGGGGTACGAACGTCGCTCCGGTGATTTCAACGCGTGGGCGAGAAAAAGCACTATCGCCGCGCTCGGAGCGTTAACGCCATTATTGCTTTTCATAAAGCGTCGTTTAACAATCCCTCGCCTTTCCGCGGGCAATGCGTAATTTTTCCATTCCGATTCCACTAACCTCCCTCTACCTCCATCGAAAGTACACACTTCCCCGCTGGAGGCGGAAGATGCATTAAACGCGCTTTGTCTGAAACGATCACGTGAATCGTAATACCGCGTCTACGAGGCGATACAATCTGACTGGTCCGGTGATGCAACGCGTAGTAAATGTACAGGGTGTCTCACCCGATTTTGACATCTTGATTTTCTCGCTATTGCTACTCGTAGCAAACAATATTTCAGCGGAGGCTTGAATGGTATCGAGTGGAGCATATTCTGATGTTATTAGTTTTTTCGTGAGTGAACGCAGAAAGGTCATATAAAGGTCAACTTTGTTTTTTTAAATGGAATGAAGTATTTTTTAATACACAATGAAACATTTTTTGCTACGAGTAACAATAGCGCGAGAAAATCAAGATGTCGAAATCAGGTAAGACACCCTATAGAGTAGCAAGTCAATGTTGCCCAGAACGGCGAAACCGGTTCACAAAGCGTTAACAAACTATTTCGAGCGAGTTACATAAATTAACGTGTGACCGCGGGAGAGCATTTCCCTGCTCTTCGTAACAGGCCCCTGTGCTTCGCGAGACTGACCACTGAATTGGAGATAATGTCGCGATGAAAAACCACAACAATGTTGACGGCCTGTTCTCTCGGTGGCAAAAACCGAGTCGTGTAAAGAAAAAAAACGACTCGAGCACAAATTCTCTGACCAGCGATCCTCGAGGCATCGACGGCCAAGTCGTCGTTCATAAATATGTACAACGCCCCCCCCCCTCCTCCCTCCCCCCTCCAATCTTCGAAAACGAGAGTCTTGGTGTGATTTATTCGAGGCGTCGCGCGCGGGGATTACTCTACCGTGGAAAGTCGGTAAACGTCGAACTTGGTCACACTCCGATGGATCCTAGCCGTTCCACGGAATTCCTTCGCCGCCTCGGTCGGAAATCGAATTCGAGTCAAGATCGAGGAACGATCGTTCCGGCCTCGTATTGATCGGCCCACCGAGATGGACAAAATTAATTATCTAGACGACCGTTGGTTCCCAAAGTGCGCGTCGAGGCGATTTTAGGGGGCTTTCTAGTTATTTTCTTTTCTTTATTTTCAATATAACTATTTAAGATTCAAAGATTACACACACCCCCTCTATCGGTCGCCTTCTGTAATCAATGTTCTGATCCAGTTGGTGGATCGATCGAACTTCCACGAGATCCTGCGTTCCCATTGGCTCACGTTAAAGTAACGTTTCCAGGAAAAACCCGCCCCGAGGACCCCAGCAGCGCTGCTTTAATGCGAGTCTACTGTAGATCAAAGAGTTCAGATAATGTCGGACGAATATCGGTACCACTTTGACCACAGTCTAAGACGACAACTATTTTTCATCGGTCGATCGTCGATTCGCGAACTTGGAAGCCACCGTCCCGCCGCAATGACAAATTTACGATTCAGATTTAATCGCATTAACCAGCAATGAATGTGATTAACGCAGCGACCAGACTGGAGAAACGGCCTTATTCTCGGTCATTCCGTTTCGTTACCATAAACCAAACGAAATCTGTATCCCAATTAGCATGGGATTAGCATAATCCCCGAGCGAGCAAGCGCGCGACGCACGGCATCGCAGGCATAAAATATGTCTTAATGACACTGAAAATCAAAGATCACCACGGTGGCAGAGGCGTATCGAGCAGCGCAAAAAAAAAAAGTAAAAAATT
The DNA here is from genome assembly GCF_001272555.1 of Dufourea novaeangliae. Taxonomy (NCBI): domain Eukaryota; kingdom Metazoa; phylum Arthropoda; class Insecta; order Hymenoptera; family Halictidae; genus Dufourea; species Dufourea novaeangliae. The sequence goes on along the minus strand of NW_015373923.1, from coordinate 1,840,411 downwards.
CCACGGAACACGGGGACCAACTTTTCATACTGTTTACTCGTCCCCGACGACGGAAAAGTGCACTTCGAGATCTTAACTTACGCATACGAACACCTCACGATCGTTCGTTAAATCATTATTTTGTCCAGCTACAAAAATTAAGTAAATAATGAAATTAATTAGGAGACTGCGGATTTTCATGTAAAATCAAAGTTTCGAAAGTAATGTTTAATGACACGAGGAATCGTAGAAATTGATTTTCCGATGATCCGATGGAAATTTGTTTTTTCCGCAGTCTATTGATTAGTCACAATAGTATTATAATTTTCAAAGAACATTTCCCAAGCCGATCGGCAAGCGTCTTTACACGTCGAAATAATCGCGACCAGAACCGATCCTGCGGGTAACACACACACACACACACACACGGCATCTCCAACGAGGCTTGTCGAAATCACAGTTGAAACAGGAATCCAGATATACCCCGTATCGGTGCACCTCCTCCAAGCCCGGCCGCCGATTTTCCCATCGAAAGGGGCGTCCGGTTAATTAATCACCGGTATTACTCGGCAATTATTCAACCACGGTAAAACCGTGAGAGCCTTCGCCCGATCTTCGACCGTACGGGGTGGAAGGAATATCAGCCGCGAACACGAGAGATTTTCTGGTCAAACGATCGAGGCTAGGGTCTCGCGTAGCGACCAATATCGCGAATAAGAAGCTGTTCACCTTCGTGAAAACGATACACCGCGAAGTAACCAATTGATAAATGAGATCGGCCGCGCGCAACCGTTAGCAACCGTGGACTTCCTTACCCCTCCGGCATCGATCGATCTATCCCCAACCCTTTTTTCTACCCCCTCCAGCTGCTTTATCTATTCACGTAAACAAATTCAATTGGGTTTCACCTGGAACATCTCGAAACGAGAACTCCCCCGACACCGGTGATCGAATACCGGCCCCGCGATAAGAATCGGCGGTGGAGAATAAACGACGCTACCAAGCGGACAGCAGCCATTTCAAGTGCCGCCGCAGCCAGTGTCCTTGCGCGCATTCAAATCACCGGTGTTAACCACCGCTCCGCGACTATTGAGACATTTATCACTCGCCCTAGCCTCTGTAAAAATCGGTAAAACAATACGTACCGAGTCAGAACGGTAAAGAAGAAAGATCGGATAAATCAGCGTGAAAGGAGAGGGGGAGCCTGTGGAACGTTCCGAGGGAAAAATATGTATCTGCCGATCGATCGATCGATCAACGTCTTCGATACTTAATTACGGTAGGCGGTTTTTAGCCACCGTGATACTCCACGTCCATGATTTTTCGAGTGGATCGGAACGACAGCAAAGTGCGGATAACGAGGATTAATCGGTTTCAAATACAGGGGTATTTCGATTAATGCGAGTTCAAATAATTCGATTTTGTGCGAATCATAAAATGATACCAGGTCGCATTTAATGCGAGGAAAAATTCAGTTAATGCGAGGTTCGTCTTCTTTAATTTGGCATAACTGTGGAAATCACTTTTGGTTACAGAATATCGGAGAAGATTCGTCAGCTGTAAATCGACGTTCCAATTAATTGAAATTGCTCCGTGGTATTTCATGTCTTCGAATTGTGATCACCGTGTTTCGCGATAACTCGCCATATCGGGGCACGGCGGAACATACAGGGGGGACCACTTCTAATTAGCGATCCCCCTGTTTCCCAAGTTCTCCACAACGTTCTCGTTATCTTATCGCGTAATACGCCAACAATGTTCGCGTTATCGCCCCGCGACCACGGACAAAACCGAGTCGCGTAATTCGGTTTTAACGCGAATATACGCTGTAATCGCGGCCGTGTTATCGAACGACAACCGGGGATACAGATGGGAATACGGAGGTATGTATGTACGTTTATGTACACCTAGAGGAGGAGGAATCGTTCAGAGAAACGAGCGGAATCGCGCTACTTGTAGTCATTTTTGTTGTTTATTTCCAATGAACACTTGCTTGGATACGTTCTTGGACGTGGAAAATAAAATGTTACTAGATTTTGCAATCAGAATCTTCATTCTCAGTTCGACTGACAATCGATAGGAACTAGTATTATCGTTTGTTTGTTATTTTTCAAAAATTGGATAGCCGTTCCTAAAACTCTCGATATATCTGTACATGTACTGCACCTCTCGGAAATTTAAAATGTTCGTTTCTCTTACTCGTACATCGTTATCCAAATAACGTAGATACAGTAGCAGAGACAGTTATTTCTGAACAACCAACTTGAAACCTTGATATACTGGGTTTTATGCAGCTTTTAATTCTATATCAAACTTTACATGGTTTATCATTTTATTCCGAATAAGATACTTAAAAGGGGAAATAAATTTCTGCGATTGCTCTTGTCTTTATAAATTACTTTCGAAACGTTTATTTTGCATAAAACTCCGCAGTCTAGCGATGACCTTTCGTACCACCGATATTCTAGTCACCCGACTGAGATTTCTATTGAGGCTCGGGAGAAGAAAGACGGACAGGGGGCCATCGAGGGGAAAACGGCAATCTCTCTCGACGATCACTCGAAGGATCGTCGTCGTCGGTGCTGAATGTCGCGGGCCGCGATAGATGCCGCACAATGTGCATCCGCGACGTCGACATTAAGCATTATATGCGTAATTTACGAAGGTTATTTACTATACAATTAGATATCCTGCGCGGCACACGTATTACGCGGGGATATACGGAGGAGCTCGAGAGCATGGTAATAGTGGGCCCAAGCGCGCTAGCTAGTCAGTCCCATCTTCAACGACGCCGAGAGAGACCAGGAGGGGTACAGACACACACATACGAGAGAAAGAGAGAGAAATCCCTCAGTTTTTCTGCTGGGCCTGGCCAAGCATAATATACGATATACACGGTGTAACGAGGTATGTAATGGGTAATAATGCGTAATGATATAATGCGTGCATTCCGCGGCGTACGTCTGCTATAACAAACATTGTTAGCCGGGGATGCTGCCCGCTGCTGGCCAGGCCGCCGTCGCCACTCGGCCGTAAAAGGGTCCACCGGTCCCTTCTGCGATTCCTCGAAGAGGCCCCCTTGATGATACGCTCCTGTCGTAATACTCGAGGAGCTACGAGGATAAAAAGGACACGCGGGCGCGCGCGAGCACGCAAACGGTCACGGGGATGAGCGGGATGGATCTCTAATTCACCGTACAAATAGGTCTGGGCGATCTGTTCTGCCCTCTTCTCGCGGTGTTGCCTCTACCACGGGGCCCGAAGGATGATCGTAAAGCTTGCGACGACGGTGCGACATAAGAATAACACCGTCAAGGTAATGCCGAGGAAATCCATTATACTGTAAACAGCCTGATACGTTGACATTAATTCCGCTGGACGTGGGGCTGTTCCATTGAATCGATTCCCCTTGTGTTAATCCCCGGAAAGGATTCGTCCCGATACGCGGGTCATCCCTGATTCCGGAGCATAACACGGAGGATTATAGTCTTCAATGTACAACAAATTTTTTTTATCTTTCTTTTTTCTTAACGATGTGTTATTTGTATTGGGACTCGAGAAGTCGGGGTGTACTAAGTCGCAGTTTTCAAACTTTAGAGGGGAGCGAATCAGAGATGCCAAAAATTTTGTCAGAGTAGAATTGTTCAGTTTCAACTGTGCCTGTTCAGAGGGAATACGAACGAAAACATAGTTTGACGAAGAAAATAAAAATATATACATAATCAGTGCTTGCAAGATAAGAAAACTACACACGGTGCATTTACTTTCCTTCTTCGAAGGTGGGTGATGATGTTTATTATTCCGCGATGCTCATTGATAGCGGGTGAAAAAACTGAAGTAGATAAAGTCCGATACCGAAATCAGTTACGATAATAGAATATTGCGACAATAACATCCTCGAAATGGATTGGTACTATCTCAATATAAAAAACACTTTAATCCGGGAACGAATCCATAAAATTAAGAACTAGTTAATACCGATCTATTAGCTGAATATAGATAACGCAACTTTCAAAAGTAACATTATTAAGGAATTAATCAATTAATTGAGGAATTAATTCGTTTAAGGAATTAATCAATTCTTATCGATCAGAATACATTCAGACCGTATTAACTTTGTTTCTATACTGAGACTTCAGTACTCCGAGAGTTCGGTACTACTTGAGTATATTCCAGTGATTCGCTAAACTACATAAATCTGGCAAAAAAAATTTCCCAATTAAAAAATTTCATCGTGAAGAGCCTTTTACAGATCTTCAATAATACTCCCAAAGATAATCGATAAAGCGTTATCCACGGTACGCGATCGAATTTCTTCGATCTCGAGGCCCGAACAAAGAGCTGATTAAAAACACAATGCCGTTCATTCACCGGATTCCCCTGAAATGTTCGCAGGACCGCTTGAAACGCCGTGGATATAACCCGGAACATGTTGCGCAACACGCGTGTGTACGAAACCTTCCAACGTAACATTGACTTTTTCAAGTGTAATTGCCCGGCTCGCGCTCCGATTACTAATCGACGCCACGGTGAACGTGACACACATTCGATTTTAACCTCGACGGCCGACACTCGTGCGCGCGCGCACGCGCACCCGCCGCGTTCACGTATTCACGCGGGCCATTGTCCGCTCGGTGGCTGAAGAAAGGAGGAAAAAAGCTGGGGGAAAATCGTGATCACCACCGCCGTCATTGCTGCTGCTCGCCTGAAATTGCTTGTATTCGAGGAAAACGATCCGGCGTTGCGGGGAACAGGCCTTTTTGTTCGATGCAACTACGACTATTAAGGTCGGTTCTAGTGGCTGGTTTTTATTGCTGTCTTGTTTCTAAATTCAATCGAACGTAGTTATGTCTATTACTTGTGATAATAATAATAATAATAATAGTTATTGAACCGGTAACATTGTTTGGAAGGAACATTCTTAACGTATGTTTCAAGCAGTTTACTTATTGTTAGTCACAGATGGACGGAACTATTATAATCTGTTGGCGTGAATAAAATTAGTGAAAAAATCAATGATACGTTCGGCTTTCGATTGGAATACTGAACTCTCAGAGTACTGAATTTCTATAGTACTGAATTTCTGGAGTATTAAACATTTAAAATACTAAAGTTTTCAGCGGTCTGATGCTCCAAAGAGGAAATATTCGTGAGTACTGTTACGCTCGTGTATTATTATTTCAATGTACCGAAACTCCAGAGTCTCCGGTGTATATAGCGCAGAGGTCACGATAAAAAAAAGCGTATCCAACGTAAAAGTTTCGAGAGGCGAACGAAAAGCCAGCGAAGGCACGTACGAGGCGGGGGATTCCCGAAGATAAATTTCGACGCTGATCAACGCGATCTCCGCCGGTAGGACGGACCACTAACGGTAAGGGATCGAGAAAAAGGGTAAAGAAAAAAAAAGAAAGAGACGCCAGACGAAGAAGAGTGAAGACGACGCGGCCTACCAATCTCGGTTTTACGATCACCTTGCGAGGCGAAGTCGCTCCCTCCTCGACCGCCATTTTTTGGGTGACGCTAACAAATGGAGTGGATGGGATCTCTTCTCTACCTAGTCCTCGACGACACAGAAACGAATACATTTCAGGGAGGCCCCCGTCAGTGGTCCGACGATCCATCAGGACTTCGAGATGCAGATCGAGTGAGCTACAAGAAGTGACCGGGTCAACGTCTTGTGCCATCGAGGGGGGAGAAAAAAAAAAGAGAAAGGGAAACAGTATTCGAAGAGAGGCAGCAGCCAGTCCACGGTGATGTTTTTCTAACCGTGAAACAGCAACTCAGCGTTCCAGGTAATGGAACGTGTCGCGTTGATGTGCAAACAGTCGAAAATAAATCGCCATGATTCACGGGGGATTAAGACAATGTGAAATGCATGACCGACACTACTGGCGTGAAGTATTCACCTTGTATTACAATAAATTCCCTCCCTAAAAGAAAAAAGAAAGGGCCAAAGTTTCCAACTCAGAGTCCACTTACGAGTGTTAACCGCTGCTCCCAAAAATGGTACCCTACCATCACCACGTAAATTGATACTGTACACAATATTAATCTAGATCATTAGACTCCTAACAATATATCATACTCATCGAACACAACCGGAACATATTGAAATTCTTACACAACCCCAAATGATTCTCTGCCCACCCATGTGAAATTTAAACAAAGAGAACCATCGTTATCGAAGTAACTCGAGGCCCTGAATACCACAAGGGCCCACTCGCGGCGGGTGCAAGAGTCGCCGCAAAACGATACCCTACAAAACTTTCCACTCACCTGCCGCCGCTGTACGATCCAGAACGTGGTGGACGACGGTCGCCGTGAGGCACGTCCGCTTGCGAACTAATTTTTGTTTTCCCCACTGGTAACTCCACTGTGTCGGCACTGTATTACTGTACATGTACTACTTATATACGAGGGTTACGTGTGCGTGTATCTGTATATACATATATACATATATATACGTCGATATACCGGTCGTTCGCGGCAAACTCGAAAGAGGACGTGTGGGTCCACGAGGGGAACCGACCGGGGACCAGAGATGTAGAGCACGTCAAACCAACCCGTGTTCGGTGGATCTCGTGGTGCAACAAAACCAACGATAAAGAAATACAAACAAACAAAGAATAAAGAACTTTCGTTGGAAAAATAAAGATAAACGGCGGCGGAGGAGCGATAAGGGGGAGTAAGTATTGACGACTGGCCCTGCTCTGACACAGATCACTGACCAATTCCGCTGGAGGACTGACGCGATACTGACTCGACGTCGCATCTGGCGAGGAGCGCGACAACCGGCTTCGCGAGCTTCGGTCGCACTCGAGCAAGATCGGCCGCCGTCGGCTCCCGCGAACCTGTAGCCGCACACGAGCCAGCGAACGGACGATGCCAATGTACGTACTCGCGACCCCCTCCGAGTGTGTGTGTGTGTGTGTCTGTGCTTACGTGAACGTGTATGTGTGTGCGTGCGCCAGGTACCGGGTATAGTACATCAAGGTAAGTAACGTGTACGAAGGTATAGGTACGCCCACGCAATTTAGGCCCCCAGACGATAATGAAGAACTCGGCTGTACCCTTACGTGAGCGTGCATTATGGCCGGCGTTCGCGCGTTGATATAACATTTCGCTCGGTGCGATGCCCGATGATAGAACACGGTGGCACAGTTCGCGTTTAACACACTCGTCTGACAGTCAGTGGAAACGATGGAATATTCTCGGAAGTACATTGGTCTTTGGGACTTTTTACCATCGCTCGTGAGTTGTGAAATTTTTCGGATTTCCCAAGAATATGCAGGGTGCGGAGGTGATTTCTTGTGAAAAAATAAATACATAATATGCAATAACATTGGTTCATTTAAGGCTAAATTTTTGAGAAAATTCACTTTGAAAATCTGCCAGATACGGGGGCAATTGAATAGGACTGGGCTAGCGCGTCTGTTCAGTGCGTACCGTTTCTACTTACTACTATGGTGAATACATGTGTCTCGGATAATTTTCGAAGTTGATTTTCTCGAAAACCATGCCTTAAATGAACAAATTTTATCTTATTTTTCCTTAAGAAATGACCTAGTACCCGCTTGTACATATTATTCGACCGCACTCTGTATTAAATACTTCATTAATCAACGGGATACACAGAGGACTCTGTCAGATTGTATAATGCGATCGAAGTTAAAAATCTTTGCAATTACTAGGATAAAAGTTCCAGATTGACACATGTTCTCCAGACTTGTCACCGGTGTCGGTGGTCGTTTCAATTTGCTCGTCCACGAAGTACCGATAACGATCAGATTTTTGACGATATAACGATTCGTTCGAGTTCAACCCACCATAAGATCCGTAGATTTAAAATGGCTATTAACGAGTAATCGTTTGCGAAAGCAGAATAAGGGAAGAAGGGGGAGGGGGGATGAGTTCGTAGCACCGGATTCACGGCGGGGTATACGAAAAGTCGCGTTAATCGCGGCATTATTGCGTACACCGCGGTTTTTCTGCTTTGTTTCGCGTCGCGTTAAGTGTATTACCTTGTAGAATTATTGCCGCGGTATCGGTATCGGGCCTTCCTGCGGGGAGAAACTGGTTTCGCGTTTTGCGCGCGCGTCCGCTAATAAAATCGCGACGCGGCCCCGAGCGATAATCGTCGGGTCTGCGCGGTTTGCTGCGTTCACGTTTTCGTCGCGATCCTAATTTCAACCTTGGTAAGAGACCACGAATAAAAGACGAGCACTGGCGAGAAAACATCCCCTGCGATTATTTGAAACAACATCTCGATCAAGAAATGATCCTTGATAAATCCGTGAAATTTCGAAGATTCATGATTTCATTACGTTTTCTGAGTCCGTTCGGATTAACCGTTTCATTTCTAAAGTATTGGAAAATAACCAAAGAAATATTTTTAGATGATATTCGTTTAATAACTTCCTTTTACTTCTATCACAGTTTAGTTTAGTTGCTATACATAATACTGCTCAATTTTTCTTATATTCGATCGATAAACCTTCTTAAAATATTTGAAAGATATTAGAGATTTGTTTGTTTCTATTGTATTCATAACAATGCTGAACAACTGAATTCCACCAATAAACTTTGATATGCACATTCAACTCTGTGCTATACGGTCTATACAAGACCAGAAGAAACTATAATATGTATAGGTACTCGCAGATATAAAAAAAGATTATTTCATAATTTAAAATACCTAGTCATATGGCAACAGTGGCACGATATGGTTAATTAGTTGCACGGACACACGTGTCTACACGTTCAGAACGGAATAAATCGTCACATTCTAATCAATATAATGAGTAACAATTATCTCGTCTGTCACTGTGCCGCTGGAACCTTTCTATCCGTATAAAAAAAAAGTCAAGGTCGGGGGAAAAGCAATCCCAGCCGTTCAGCAGATAAATCGAGCGATCCAACGAGGTGGCGTTTAGCGATGTTAACGAAACAATTTACTGCTGCCGCGCACCGTTCGCCGCACATTTGCATCCCGGGGTCTGCGCCCCGCGTGTAACACGGGCAAATTTATGGATTTGATAATAATGAACTCGCGGGCCGCATTACGTTGCGCATATTACGGAATTACACGGCATTACACGACGTTCTGACATTAAGCGCAATATTCAAGGATCTATATATGTAGGCTGTGAGGTTTGAGCGTTTAGTTTAGATCGTGCGAGTAAGGTGCAAGTGAAGAATGTTTGGGCCGCGTGATAGATTCCTCGAATTAGAGTGCGAGCGAAACAAGATCGAACGAAAGGGGCTGCATCGTGACAGGAACTTAAACCGGTATAATTTTGATACCGGTATTATGCCATCAAAGCTACACCAAAATATATTACCGAAAACCGAAATAAATACTGGTATTTTTTCGATTTCTATAAGGGTAGGGCTTGTATAGGGTTATACAGGGTGTAACAGAAATGTTGGAGGACCCGGAAATGGGAGATTCGTGAGGTGATTTGAAACAAGTTTTTCCTTAACGAAAATGTTATCCGAGGCTTGAAAAAACCCCGACCAATCATAGCGCAAGTCTGTCAGTCGAGTTCCCGCGGTAACATCGGCAACCAATCGCAGTGCGTGGCCAACAGGGGGCTGCCCTAATGGTGGGAATAGCGCCGTTGCTGCTATCGCATTTATCGAGGGATCACTGTAGCAAACAACCATTCATCAGAGTGTATACCCGCGCCTTATTGCATCCTGCCCGCGTAACGTACTACAAACAGCCCCGCGGACGGAGAATCAAAAGAAAAAAAAAGAATCCGTTCGACGCTTTCCAGAGGCCTCGGGACACGCCACATGTTGGAAAGAGAGAAAGAGAGGGGCGATGAATCGAGGGACGGCGGATGGCGCGCGCGTTGCCCAGGAGGTTTAATTATAAGTAATCTCGCGTCCTCGCTGAATTTAATGCGCACGAGAGATCGAAGAAGCGAGGATTTAAGACCGTGTACCATCGGCCCGTTATGAAAAACCGACATTATGGCTGATGATACGGAGCCCCACGAGAGAGAGGAGAGCAAGCGCACGGTCGCGCGCCCTCGCGCCTCTCTCATCGCGATCCAGCACAGGTCTTACGTTCTGTGTGTGTCCCGCCTAGCGCGTTATATCCGTGGAAGAGGAACTCGACGGCGAGAGAAAAGACGCAAAAAAAAGAAAAGAAAAAAAATAGGGTGGGATCCCCGCGCGCGCGGTTGCACGGCAACACGCTAAACAGTACATTTGCAATCATGAAGGTTGGCGGATATGTAAATCCGTGTAGGTATACGCACAGGGGACACGATGATCACGTGTGCGAACACACGTAAATACGTACACACGCGGAAAGGAGAACGACCGACATATACCATATATACGCGGGTGTTCGCGTAAATCTACGGATGTTTTTTTCCATATGTACACACACATACACACGGGGGGGGGAATAACGAATGACGACGGAGAATTCCGGGGGAGTTCGGGGTCTCACAATTAAAACGAGAAACCAGCCGCGCGCGATATGTGGAAAAGCGTTGCGATGTAAGACACGTCCCGCGAATATATCAGACCGCGTAGCAAAATCCTTCAAGTTCGTCGAAACCGGCTTCCTTAATGAGTATCCCCCCCTCGACACATCTTTTCTCTGCCAGTCATCGATGCCTTTAATTGTCCTCCCCGTTCCTCCTTCACACTCCTTACGCCCCTCGACGATCTGGCCACTTCGTGATATTTTATTACTCGTTTGACCGTTCATTTTTACACTTCTTTAAAATATCTATCGATCGCGAGTGTGGTGGCTTCGGCGAAATTTGTGGGCGACGAACGATATATGGAATTCTTGTAGTGCCATAAATAATGGAAAATTCGTAAACGCGAATGATACCGAAATTACAGAGCTTCCATTACATTGGAAGATTTTCTGACAACGAAAGTTAGTTCGAATACTTCTTGTTCGTTAGCTATATGTACATCAACTTGAAAATTAATGATACACTACAAGTGAATGAAATGAAGTTCGGAATTGAAAATGCCCCGTTAAGAACTTCTTTCGACTAAATTTAGGTAAATGAAATCGAAAGGATGCCAGCAGAACCGTAAGAAATACTCGAAGATTAATGGAACGAACCGATCGCGATGTGGCCCGTGTGTATCCGCTCGAAAGCCAGCCGATGATCATCGAAATTCTGAGCGTCATATCGAGCTAGCAGTTACCTAATAACGTATCCATTAAGGAATACACCGATCGGACGTATTAACGAGGACGATAATGAGACCGTAGACCCCGCTGGAAGAATTTAACCTCGAACTTCCGTCCGCGGCTACGGTTCACACGAATAGGCATGTCCCCCCGGACGAATCAGGCCGAGAAAGCCCCCACCCCCCTCCCCGCCCCTTAAGGTGCCACGGCGATCCGCGGCGGTCGTGAGATAATTATGGAAATGAATTTCGATCGTTAGGGGGGCGTGGCTGCTGGCTCCTCCGTGACACGACCTGACCCCGGCCGGCTCCGGGGCCCGCCTACCAGCCATCATTCTCCCTACAATTTTCGTGCCTGCGTGTAAATACACCGAACGGTATATTACCGTCCGCGAAGGCTCGCGGTGGAGAATAATCTTCCCCCTACCCCACCTCCCACCGACACCGAACGACCTTTCGAAGACAATGTATGAACCACTCGACGGTCTCCATCGGTTATTAAATCTTTGTAACGCACAAGTTACTTCTCGCGAATTATTAACTTCATCGCGAAACTGCAAGAGGGAAAGGAGAAATAAGAACTTGTTTGTAAATTACGGTAGAGTCGATATTTTTTCAACGATACACTTATTCGAAACTTTCAATGATACACCCCAATGAATACTTTAAATTCAATTAACGTGGTAACTGCTTGTAAAAACAAGATGTTATGTATACCACAATGAACTCTGAAGATTATTGCTTTACTCTAACGATGAATATGTGGAGTTGTTAGATTCTGAGCGTAAGAAGTGGAGTCTACAGTAGACTCGCGTTAAAGTAGCTGTACGGGGTTCTCGAGGCGGATTTTTCCTGGAAACGGTACTTTAACGCGAGTCAATAGGCACGTAAGATCTCGTGGTAATTTGATCGATCCACCAATTGGATCAGAACTTTGGTTAATGTGTGTGGGTAATGCGTGTAAGCTGGGGTGTTTCTATCGCTACTTTACCGCGAGTCTACTGTACCAGGAAATTGTTCCTCGGCGAACGGAACAACAGGATGGCATCCATTCCATTTTATCGATCTTCCTATCGATCGGCGAGAACCCGAGATTCCCGGAAATCGCGTTAATTTTCACTTCGACACTCTCGACGGATTTTTCAGACGAGAGGTGAGAAATAAGAGAGATCGTTCAGCTCTTCCCCTGATTATACAGGCAACAAGTATCATTAGGATATCGCTTTAGAATTAATATGTGGTTGCCGTGGCGATCCCAGCGAAGGTCGTGATATCCAGGAGGACCTCATAGTCGCGACATTGAGCAATCTCACGGTATCGCCGCGGTGCATTTTCGTAAAATTGTGGTGCATGCAAATTCAGAGACACCTCCGGGACCATTACGGGAACCGCGTGCAACAGTTTCCTCGAGTGCATTAGCGTGGATCGACATGGGGACTGGCTGGATTTCGAGCCCGTTAAAAGCAGTCGCGAATAAATTACGCGTGACATATCCTATCTTGTGCGAATGAAATAATTACAACCTCCTCATCCTTTCTACCTCCATCGAAAACGGCGAAATATGTCTCGCGCACAAAACAAGATATAACGGAGACGCGATCATCGACGAGCCACGGCGATTTTTTTCCGTATGAACGACGATCAGGTTAACTACCGCTTCGGACGTTCCAAAAATAATTCAGAACAGGTTCCGAACACGCTAGTTATCTAGAAGAAATTAAACGCAACGTATCATTCCGTTTGTACACCCCTCCCCACCCCCCTGAAGCACTTTCCATGATACGAGGAATAAATAAAGCGGTGAAAAACTTGAAAATAATCCCTTGGAACGTTACGGCTAACGTGATCAAAATGAAACTACCAAGGATATCGAAAGAGGAAGTGATCATTGGACCATCGATTTTTAAACGCTTGGCCACGATGTATCGTGGCCAGTTATTTTCTGATTAAAATGACAAGCTGGAATTATCTGGATTATCCTTAGAATTCTATAATTACCGATCACCAAAGATGAATGAACTTTGTGTTTCCCCTGTCGAGGCAAGATACTCGAAAGTACTCGTCCATTCGGAGGTTACCTGCTTTTGGTACAGCCTGTACACACACTAGCTGAAAAGGATCCACGGAAGATGGACAACGAAAGATCCTAAAGAACGAGCAACAAGAATAGAAAAGAACGAAGGGATTGGTCGTGGGCGAAGAATGGAACAACGGACTGACCCTAGACTCGCTGAACCTCCGCCTCGAAGAGGTCGTATTTAACAGCATTGAGGCCACGAATCACAGGGCAATTCGTTTGAAGGGGGCGATGAAAAATAGTTTCGGGCCATAGGGGCCAGGAGGAACAGGCTGTCCCCATAGAAAATAACGCGCGAGGGTGCTCGAACTGGGTCCGTGGCGTGCCACTTTGGGCCTAGCGCGCTGTTAGAATCCTCCATTGATTTTGATCCCGTTACGGTGCTTCGGCGTGGTCTCGAGTTGCGTGTGTCAGCCGTTCATCCCGCTAATCTTGATCTTTAGCATCGTCATTACCGTAATTACGGTTAATCGAGTTCACAATATCTTTTTCATGCGGTTCCCGCCTTCCTCGACACCAACTCGGCGAATATTCATAAGGGCTCGCCGAATTAGGAGACACATAGCTTCGAGTTATTCTCGAATAATAACGTTGAGCTGGCTACCTACTGACGTTCATTCAACCTGGGATCTCACAGTCGAATGAAAAAAATAAAGCATATTTTCTTCGAGAAGAAAATCACCATTTTTATAAAATTTTTGAGAAAAGAACTCTACAAGTATTCATAGACTCAGGGAGCTACATTGATTTCAAAGGTTTCCCATCTTATCTATTCACATTGGATGCACAATTGGACTACCTAAGCTTCCGACTACCACAGTTATATAGACGCAACGATCACGAAATTTTCTTTTGGATAAGTATCATATCTAATATATCAGAATTTTGATATCCCAGACGTAACGACTTCCCTGATTCTTAGGATGATTAAAGTGACACCTGGCAAAGAATATCGTATTATCTATCCAAATTGGATACAGAATATGACTACCTCAGCTTCTAGCTACCACAGTTATATAGACGCAACGATCACGAAATTTTCTTTTGCATAAGTATCTTATCTAATATATCAGAATTTCGATGTCCCAAATATCACGATATATCTGATTCTTAGGATGACTGAAGCGACCAGATCACCGGTGCATCGATAAAATCTTCGGGGCTCGGCGTTATCACCTGCCACAGGAACTTGGCACCGCTCGCTTCGATGGCTTCCTAACAGTGTACAACGCCACGGAGAAACCTGTTTGTCATGTACCTCGTTCTCTGGATATATTAACAGCGGTCTGTTGCTCTCGCTAGCAATGGCTCGCGCTTAAAGGAAATCGTGTTTCTCGCTGGTTGTACGCCGATATTACGTACCAACGATAAAACTTCCTGTTCCGATGCGTGTCCCGTAATCGTTGTTCCTTTCGAATTTAACAGAGCTCACAGCCATGAGAGGGGTTGGGGTGGTGGACGAACGGGCTCTAACGTAAATTAATTACGTCAACTTTCTCTGATTGGCCACATGTCGTCGACCGTGGGAGGGCGCGTGCCTCAAAATGAACTTTCCGATACGAAGCAGAGAATACAATCTTGATCGCAATCGTTGGGCTTAATTGACCGATACAGAATCGAACCACAGATCTATTCCCAGCGTCCGATCCGATAGTTACGTAACTCGGTCCTCCGTCGAAAAAGAACAATATTTATCCAAGTAACCAGAGTTTATTCAAGATCAAGAACCTTTCACCTTTCATTATACTTCAGCTAGAATCTTAACGAGGTGTTAACCCGCCATGGTAATTAAGGCTCATTTCGGAAGCCATTAGGAAGCTTCGGCAACTGAAGTCCATCGATTAATGCAGATTCTCCTTGAAAATCGACCAGCACGAGATCGTGCCCAGTTTTTTTTTTTTCTTCCTTTCCATCGATACACCGATAGATCGATGCACCGTAAATATAATTACAACTCGTTCTCCGCGTGGCCTTCGGGGTCGAACGGTTTAATCGAGGGATCTTGAATCTATCTTGCGTCCGCTATCGGGCGACGCCATTCGATCGATCGTAGCAATATAATACACGAAACTTTCGTCCTGAAAACTATATCGTTTTCTGATCGCACCCATCGTTTGTCAGGGGGCAGGGAATTTTTCAAACGTTCTTGAAAATTCTTCCGTCGAATCGTGAATTCGCGCGTGACCTACACACGGGAATGATAAATGATGATCTTCTCGTTTTGCCGTCGCGTTCGAGACGACTCAATCCCGCTGTCACTAACGACCTGTCACACGGTGAATTCCATGCTTGCCGGGTGACGCCACGCAACACTCGGACGTAGAAAAAGTAGCCCGATATAAGACGAAAAATCTTGAACGTCGCAAACAAGTTCAAAAAATGCACTACAAAGAAACGCGTAAAAAGTGATAGTTCAACTGACGAATGTGAAGAAGACATTGTTCTGAACGATGATAGTGATGAAAAAAATTATGATGCAGAATGCTTGTTCTGTACTGGACTTTATTGTTTAAGGAAGTACTGTATTAATAAATAAGTGTACCAACAAGTTTCCCCACGGAGGTTAAAATTGCGTTAAATAAAAAAAAAACCAGAACGTGTATCGTATTTCAATAAAAGTAGTTTTAACCACGAATTATGCATGCTTAAAAAAATGGATCTCATATTCGGCTACTTTACTCTACGACACCCAAGAGAAAGAGAGATCCGTATCTTATATTTATTTATGCGAATAGCTGGAGCCCCTGTACAAATTAAACGAATGAGCTTCCAGCATCCATCACGCTCGATGCGTTCTTGCTCGACTATTTTCCCCCAGGTAAATTTATATCTCACGATGACGCGTGTCTCGGTGTGTTCACCATCTAATCGTGTCCGAGATAAGAGACCGGTACTCTGAAGTTTTATAATCGTTGTGTCCAGCGTTCGGAGCACGGAAAGCTTTCATAGATCTTCTCGAACTGCGGAAGTGTCTCTATTTGCTGTCGGAACCTTTGATTCGTACTTCGTTTTCTACCCCACAGGGAATATAAAACGATTTTCTGTTGTCGGTAAAAAAAAAGAATAAGTCGTTGAACATCGACTGAGAAATGTGTGCGAATCGCTGACGTTCGATTTTTGTCAGAAGCTTCGAAAGGCAATAGCAGTGCTTCGTGCCTGTATCACAGCTGTTTCGAAGTGATAGTTGTAAATTATTCAGAAGCAACAAGACATAAGGTTAATCATCTATGTTAACTTCACAGTCCTTCGAGATATCGTTCCCCACAATATTGCATTCTGAACGACTCGTATTTCGCTATCTGTATAAAACCAGGATCCTTGGAATTCCTCGAGTTCCCATGAATCCTTCGAGTGATCGTAATCCCGTTCCATCGAGGGTTATAACCGAGTAAACTTCGATACATTAAGAAACTTATAGCAATCGAGCGTCGTCGTCCCCATGACGATGTCGCTCAAAATTTCTCGGATCGTGGGATTTCCGTTGGCTGACAGCGGCAACATTCTTCGGAAGTATGATATATAAACGTTGCTTCGGTTTTGCCGCGCGTTCTCTCCCAGAGGAGCACGATCATTTCGTCGACATGCTGCAATTTAATTAAACAAAAAGTCACGATCGCTCCTCCTCCGATGGAATCTTCCCACCACTTTGGTCGCCTGGATTCGATAACGTAAATAACCAGTGGCAACATATCGCGGACCTTCCTTCATATTTCGTTTCTTTTTAAATTTTTCACGAATTACACCGTTCGCGCTCTCGACCGAGGACAAGGGGACGGAAAAATACAGTAACGACGCTAGAAAACCTTGGCTTGTACATTCGCGATAAAAAATGACGATCGCAGATAAAGCCATTTCGATCGGAGACCGATCGTCTGCCAGATGAAGATTACACCCGTCCCGGAGCTGTTTCGTTTGCACGATCTGGGATAACCGAACGACCGCTGATAATAAATTTCCGACCGTTCGTAGACCGACTCTATTGCTATGCAAGATATTCATATTTCTGGAACTCTGAAGGGAGTCTGAAAACGTTTATCTACAAGGAATCGTATGCCCACTGGATTTGAATGATAAACAAATGTAGGTCTACCAATGAAATTACTCGAATGGTAATTGTTAATTTTATTAATGCCGAGCAATATATATATATACAAATATAATGTATAAAAAAAAAACTCTTCTCGATTATATTAACCTGTCAAGCGCATACTTTGTTGCCCTTCCGCTTTATTAACAACGAATTTACTTAAGGTCTTCAGACTCGCTTTAGCATTTCTCCCTATAAGATTACTGACCCGGCGCGAACCCGAGTTTTACGTTACAATAATACGAAAGCATTTTCACTGAATATTTAATCGTCTCGGGCCACTTTCATAATTGTTTTTTTTTTTTTCGAGATAAAACTTATTCACGAATCGACCAAATAACGAGGGAAAATCTACTAACGAGTCCCACGGACATCGGTCGCGAACGAATAGTCACCCGCTGTGTTCTTCATGCCGATCAGTTCCCCAACAACTAACTGTCCGTCCGAGCGTGTAGGGGTTTTTGCGCACTGCAAATCGCTTTGCATTATCTCCCCGCAATCAAGGCCGGTTATAAAAATCACTGAGCCATTCGAATTAATCGTTATCCCGACAAATCATCCTGTCTCGTCGTACGATCATTGGAAGCATACGCGTTCAAGAAAGAAAGATAGAGAGAGAGAAAGACAGAGAGTACAGAGATGAACAGACCGCAAGAAACACCCTGTGTATACACGGGGTAATTACTTAAAAACCCTTTAGCAAGTGTTAATTTCACTTGGTGCCGGGACAATCTGCCGAGTAACCGCGTCTAACTGCCCTCACGTCGAACACTTTTGCCGAATGGTACATTCGATATCTCATAAGCGAGCGGGGGAGGGACGGATGGATGGAGGGAGGGGCGGGGAGGAGGAGGTACACCGTTAAAAATCGGCGTCGTTAGGTCATCGACGTCCCATCAATTCCTCCTCGTTCCCTCCTCGCAAAGTAGACACCATATTGTTGCTGTTCCCGGTTCGCCTGTAATTACTAATTACAGGCCCCGACAGAAGTCACGGCTCCGGAAGCGAGCCGACCGCCATGACTCTCCCCTTCCCACCCCGCCTCACCCTTCCACCGTCGAACCTTCCGCCCCCGTTCCACCGCTAGCCCCTGTCCATCAAGACGATCTATACTCCTAGCATCGCGAGCATTTAATATCCTCGGCAGAATTGTCTAATACAGCCGAGTCATTGATTGGCAGAAGGTAGAAGCCAGTTACCCGCCGCCGTCCCCCCGCCATACCCATAAGCCTCTGTCCGGACGAAGATTAAATTTCCTGTATGATACGGCCATTCACGAATACCAAGGATG
Source organism: Dufourea novaeangliae (assembly GCF_001272555.1). Taxonomy (NCBI): domain Eukaryota; kingdom Metazoa; phylum Arthropoda; class Insecta; order Hymenoptera; family Halictidae; genus Dufourea; species Dufourea novaeangliae. The sequence goes on along the minus strand of NW_015373923.1, from coordinate 1,821,805 downwards.
AAAAAACTTCCCCCCGTTCCGTGGATAAGACCAGACACCGATCCGACCATGCCAGTGATTTACCCCCGTTGTCGGTGTGTCGCGGTTTCACGGTGCTCGACGCCGCGCGCGTCCGTGATTCCGTCGGAGATCGAACTTCCGTCGGTGATCGAACTCTTCCGCGTGAAAAACTGATGTATATACACCGGGTAAAAGTAGCCCTCTTGAAAATATTCGTTATACGCGCGGCCATTGAAGTACATACATCTCCGCTTCCATAGGTACAGTGAACTCTAACTATATTGCCACTAAACATATTGCCACGCGAGCCACTTCCCCTTCACACGTACTTTCGAGCACGCAGATTCGCTCTCCCATCGCGTTACGCCGGCGCACCAGCACGATCCAGCTTTTGCTCAGGCCCCGAGGCTGAGAAGATAGAACTTAGCATGCAGGGGCCTCTGAACTCATTGCCATTTTACTCCCCTACGACCAGGGTAATATAGTTAGAGGCCACTGTATGTATGCCTCAAGCCTCGAGCGGAACAGTTTCGAATTCGTTTGTACGGTTTTTACGACTGAATAAAGATCGACAGAGACCTATCCAGCAGGTGTCCATGGAATAAACTGTACGATTTATTTCTCCGGTCGTACCGATTCCGCCTAATGTCGAAGGTTCGCAGAAAACGATCCGAAGCCGCACACGCTGAACTCGACCGCTGACCACAGACAGCCCTGGAGTGGGGAAACCTTCGATCGACAGCGTCAAACCGTTGCGCTAACCCGGTGCACTTAACATTTTTCATTTCCCGTCGCAGCCGTTCATCATCGGGCGTCGATGATACCGATCGGATCGGTTTATTCTAAATACGACATTACTATCGAAGCTACGAACAAGAAAAAAAATGTCCAAGGACGCAAATGGAAGTGGTCGTCCATACGGGAGTTGTTTCCTTCGTAATTGGTTTTATAAGGTTCTCCAGTGAGGGGAGTGGAGGGAAGGTGGGTGGGGCAAAAACCGTGGCCACCTAACCGGCGCGAAATTATACGAATAAAATGTTTTACCGCGTTTCTTGTCACCATCTCGAGCCGGCAACAAGAGCGCCGCTCGGCCGGCTTGGATCGATCTGTATCGATATACACCACCGCGAACAGATACATCGCAAGAAGGATCGATCGCGCGAATAGACGAGCAAAATGACCGAATGAATAACGGAGCATGCGAGGAGCGTGAAGAAGATAATTGAATGAGAAACGCGCGGGGATTTTTATGAAACCGTACGGACTGGATGTTGCGTCGTCGATCAGCCGCGCGATGAAAGCAACGGGTCGAACGTTCCTCCCCTTTCCACCCGTTTTTTTTCGTTTCCGATTCTACCCCCACGATGGCCGAGCCGACACCCGAAACTTTCCTGATCCTATCTGATACAATTTACAGGATATCGCTGCTCTTGCATACATATAGTTAACCCTCCGGTTTATCACCCCGCCTTATGATCGATCCATGGCGAACACTTTCACCCTCGACGTCGTACTAACGATCTCTCGAGAATACCAGAAATCTGTTTATCCTGAAACTTTGTATAATCGAGGAGGGCAATTATTCTTGGTCTTCTTGATTAGAATATATTCACCGAACGAACCTCCGAATAGTAATTCGATTTGCTTTGTATATACAGAATGGACCACGATGGTCGATCGAATGATCTAACTCTGTAACGCATACCTCGATGCCGTGAAATTTCGCGGTTACACCTGAAAGGGTCACATTTCATTGTGGTCTTTCAGCTTTTGAATCTAAGAAACGTGAGTACGGTAATTTCGTGATCTTCCAAGAAGACGTTTTTCTTCGTTTCGAAATTCCTTGACTCTAACCTGGTGAATGCTAATGTATCATCCAAACCGTCCGAAGATCGTTTCTCGTCACGTCGACCACGGCCGATTTACATACGAACGCCTCAAGGGGACACTTGTCATCGTTCTTACGAAGTTTGGGGGCAACGAAACTTATATTTATAGATGTTGTAATACTAACAACCCAGAGAGTCGATTATGAAGAGCCCCGTTACGTAATGTTTGACAACTATCGTTAAGCAAACTCTTTAAACAGTTCCAAGTATTTGGTAAATGAACGTTGAACGTAGAATCTTCTAAAGAATTCCGACGAAGTGTCCAATATAATACTTTTAATTACGTTAACATAAATGTAACGGATCGAACTGCCCTTCGAAGTGTTCATACCTTCTACCGATCTCACCGAAACTATTCGAGATTCAAGGACTCCTTATGGATCATTTTTTCACGCTTGTTTTTACTCCGATTGGCTAATTTCAAGGTCTAATTACTTATCATCGGAGCCGGCCATAGTATCAAGGCCAAGTTCATCGGAAAGATCGATTCGCAATCGATTGGCTGTCAATTGTGAGTAACGAGCGACTACCTAGTTATATGCTCGCCTGTTACGCTCATTTCAGAAGCACGGAAGTTTGCCGGTTTCTTCGAGATAATAATACACTCCCCGGTTTCTGTGTACAGCACTCGTACTATCCACGGCTCAAGGATAATCAATTTGTTGCTTGCATTACGAAGAACGCCGCGTAAATATCATCGATCCGTTACATCCTCTCTTCAATTAAATCTCCTCAGAAGCCTACTCGACGTATCCTCGCGGTTACGTAAAATTATATATACGATTTGAGAACTTCACACTGTTCAGACTGTAGATAGATCAGTTTGCTGACCATTTCGGTTAACCTTCGTACAATGCAAGGACATTTTGATCCATCTGTAGCTATTGCTGTAGTCTTTGTAGTTGCATGTAAGTGTAATACATGAAGTTGAAAATATAGATAAAATTTTATGCACAATTTCTTCGTGATACTTTGCGTCCAAGAGAAATTTTACTACGGGTCATAATAATAACCTTGCAATTTATCCAATTATAAATCGAATGAAATAAAAATCACATTAACCAGATAAAGGACCATTTAAGAATCCCAAGTTCTAATTCCGGAAGATCGTAGGATTACACTTTATTCGAGAAAAGAAAGGAAATGCATCGAGAGCAAAGGATCGGAGATTAATTTTACCCTGAACAACCAGGCCACGCTATTAAGCCTCCTCAATGACGCTAGACTCGTTTATAATTGGTAAGCAATTAGCAATTATGTTTCACGGCCGACGGTAATAAAATGGATACGCAACGAACAAGGGACAAGACACACGGGGGTCCGATGAAAAATAACGCGTGAGAAGATCGCGCGCACGCATCGACGCCCGGGCAACAAGTTATCCGCGTGGCAAGAAATCTAATTATGATTGGCTCCCCGGTATGAAATATAATAATCCAAACCGACAGATACAGTAAACATAATTTCACGCTCGCACGGAGAAAGTAATTTGGCGCTCAATGAAAGATGAAATTTCAATTGCGGTTAATTAGAGAGGCGAGGCACCCGTGGAACGGGACGCTCCTTCCTGTTCGGGTGAATAGAAAAGTGATGGCCGTTGACGGATTCGAGTTATGATACACATGGGGATCGCTAATTACTAACCCCTCTGCGATATTACTTATCGCTGTACTCGCGAATCATCGCCATCGATGATAATATATTACCCGTGGAGACGAAAAGGGAAAAATAAGAACGATCGACGCGACTAGACCGACCGGCACCGGTGAATAAAAGAACCTGGTAACGACGCTTTGTTGCCTGTACGGCCACGATTCGCATTCAGACAAGACGGGAGTTACGACAACGCTCATCAGAATGGATCTCTAACGCCTCTGTGCTCGTTCATGGAGAAAGTGACGCGGGAAGTCATATTAATTCTGATGAAAAACTAATTTCCAACAACCGCGGTCACTTTGGTAATATTGTCTACCCTTTCAAATTGTACACTCGCGAGCAAACTCGACTTCCACTAGGAGAACAAGTGGCATAGGGGAAGAGCCTCCTACCACTTGGTATAGGGAGTTATTAGAATTTATGGCAAATTAACATTTAGTTTAACATTTATTTCAGTACTTGAAATAAATTTACCAAGTGACAGGAGGCCCTTCACCTACGCCACTTTTTCCCCTAGTGGAAGCCGAGTTTGCTCAAGGGATATCAATACTAGACAGAGAAAGAACTGATAATGGATGATTTCCAGCAAAAACAACATATATCCTCAAACTCGAAATTCACCTCGAAAAGTACCTGCGTAAAAGAGATCTTCTCCCATCGAAGATGAACCACCCTCTCATCCTGTGTCTTATTAGTTTGCATAGCATCAGCATTAGGGGAGGTATCGATTACCTCCAAGTAAATCGATCTCGTAATCACTTTGAGCGCTGGTCGTAACGAGGAAGGCGTTAAACGTGACCCCAACGATATCTAGGAAGTAGAACAATGAGATTGAAACGGCAATGGAAAATTTGTTCCATTGCGGTTTGCCGTTCACCGCTGCCCGGTGGAACCGACTAAGGTGTAGCCAATGAACGAAAGCGTGACAATATGCGGATAGCTTGGGGAAGGACAGTGGTGCATTTCCAATCGATTCCCACAATGGCAAACGGCGTGTAACGCGTTAATGGGAATACTGCTATCTCCAACGAGACCCATCGTGTAAATACCTTTTGTGCGCCGTTTGCAAAATCACAGAACACGATGAAAAGAATTTCTTTTAAAACTATACCTACTGCCCTTTCATTGGAAAATAAAAATAATAAAGTAATAAATGGTACAGTTAATATTCCATAATGTCCTACTACGATTATACGGTGTTTGTTTATGCAAATTTACATCGAAGAGAATGTTTATGCGAAAAACAACTTTTTCTTCGTTAATCTGATAATATCAGTTTTTAGCCATCTCTTGGCCAGTCGTGACATCTGCTCGCGAACGAGTCAACCTTTTTTACCGATAAAGCTGTGATCCCTGCCAACAGTCACGTGACTCTACGTTCGAAGAAAGTCAATCACACGAATAAAAACGTTGTGTACGATTAAATAATGAGGATATCGAGAAAATGCGAACCAACCATCAGCGAAATATTCCTGGCCTTTAGATTACCCTTAACAAGGTTCGACGGGTTTCTGACCAGAAGATACGTCGAATATAGTTGCGCGGAATGTTAACGCGCACCTATTACATCAGAGGAAGATTCTCGTTAGAAACAGTTACTGGCCGGTGTATGTATACACGGACATACTTTACAACCAAATATCGTAAGACTTTATAGATCCTGAAAATAATGGGATCGTCGTAGAAAATGTCTGGGGCATCTTTGACTCGTTCTCGCAGTTAGCGCAACAATAATTGCTCGGTAATTGGCTCGAAGAATCTTGTATCACTTAATGGGGAAAGAAACGGACGAAGAAAGCGACGCGGTTGTTCGAGACCGGTAAGTACGTATTCATTAAGTGGAATTGCTAATAAAATCGCGATCCCTTTTCGCGTTTTCGAAACATTTTAATTCGAGACTCGTTCAGCTTATTACGACTCATTTGCTTTTTCTTCGACGAAGCTGGACTGCCATCTTGGAAAAGGGAATGTAAGCATATTCGCGGGAAAATGATATCTTGGCCGCGAGAGGTTGGTTGTATATCAAACATTTGGACTATGAACAATTATTGTGATTGCAGGTGACTATAATCACCTGTTATTACTATAGTAATAATTCTGTTATAGTTATTAATTAATGCGATGCAATATCAACAATCCTGATAAACTTCCAGAGAATTCGCACCGCAGGACTCACAAAGTACTAGATCGTTTCTACATTGATTCTACATTGTTGAATGTTAGAAGAAAATAATTCACTCACCAACAGCCTGTTGAGAATACCAGAATCTAGTGCCAGACATCATTTCTGTGTACCTGTTATTTCCTCAAATTAAATTATTCACGATTCACGCACATTCACAAAAAGCACAACTGATCACCTCCACTACCCGCCTCGGACTTCGAGAAATGTAACGGTTTCTCGATCCTATATCGATTGTTCGATTTCTCGTTTACTAACATCACAATCGAAATGGTTCATTTGTACCTTTAAACGATGAAATATTTTCAGTCTTTTGAAAACGTAAGTATTCAAAGAAATAGGAACGTTCTGTTACAAATATTTGAATTAATAATATTTCAAAAATTAATTATAGTAACTAATTATATAATGCTGCATTTGCCTACAATAATGTAGTACCACCGTAGTACTTACATGTTATACTAATTGTACATTATGTAATGCTACATATTATAACAATTGTATATTATCAAATAAAGATTACAAGTAATGTGGTAAATTATACGTAATTCTAATGGTTGAAATGGTTGAAATCTATCAAACGATTCAATCCAGACTTAATTCTATAAGTCCCGCCAAATGATGTTTTACCATTTCATGTTGGCGACACTGAATATTCGAATACACAAAGTGACGTTGGTCATCTTTCCGGTTTGGATCGCTCTTTCAGTACGGCAAGATGGCTGATCAGGTACGTGTTCCTTGTTAACATCATTTCGTACAGTTTTTCCCGTTTAACTTTCTTGTTCACTAAATATTCTTGTCAACGCGATCATTAATCACGTGACAGTTAACAATGGGGAAAAAGATTCCGTTACTTCAGAATGTTATGAAAAGGTTATGACTCTTTGTGTAAACGTTGCACGTGGTTAGATTGTTCGTATAGTCTATAGTTATATTTAAAATTAGTCAGCCAGTTAATATCACCGAGAAAACAATGAAAATTATACAAATATACTTGTATGGTTACAGACCGAGCGTGCTTTTCAAAAGCAGCCCACGATCTTTCTTAACCGCAAGAAAGGTCTGGGCCCCAAGAGAAGGAAGCCCATGAGATATAGCCGCAATGTCGGCCTTGGCTTCAAAACACCTCGCGAAGTACGTATCCTTTCATTCGTTCGGAAAACAACTGATTTGAGAAATCAAGAACGTAATGTTTGTTTTTAACGGAAAATTTTCAGGCTCTTGAGGGAACTTACATTGACAAAAAATGCCCATTCACTGGTAACATTTCGATCAGAGGACGCATTCTCACTGGTGTTGTACAGAAGATGAAAATGCAGAGGACCATTGTCATACGTAGGGATTACCTACATTATATCAGAAAATACAATCGCTTTGAGAAACGTCATCGTAACATGAGTGTACATCTCAGCCCTTGCTTCAGGTGAGTGCTACATGTACTTGTTATTTATTGGAATGTATATGTGATTTTGATGATGATATTGACGACGGTCTTCTGAAGAACAAACTGAAGAAACTTATTCGTCTACTGAACAAATATTTTTTTAAACGCTTATTATCTAGCCAGAAAGATCCTTGATTCTTATTGTTATTATTGTTTTTCATTACAGAGATGTAGAAATTGGTGATGTAGTCACAATTGGAGAATGCAGGCCCCTTAGTAAAACAGTCAGATTTAATGTTTTGAAGGTATCCAAGGGAACTGGATCAAAGAAAAGTTTTAAGAAGTTCTAAGATTGTAGGAAATACAATCTGTGGTGAGTAATATAATAGAAACTTTAGAACTAACATTCTGTATTAACAAATTAGAAGTATCAAATGATGAAATTATCGACGGTCTTCTGAATTGATTAGACTGAAAGATTATTTCGATTCCTGAATATAATTAATAACAAGTCATTTTTTTCATGTTTGTAATTAAATTATTACAATTTCTTATTTGCATTTTGTCTACTACAGGAAAACATGGTATGCTTGCAAATTGGCTGAGAAGACAGAAAACATCAGGTTGCAGAAGTTACAAGACATGAATTACCATCTTGTCTTGTAAGTTATGGCATTTAAAAATAAATAAAGGAATAAAAAAACATTTCTACACAAAACGTTTCAGATTCAATTGCAAACAATCCATATTATTACCCTGTGCCATAATTAAGACATAAATAATGGGATTCGGGAAGTATAACAAATTAATGTTAAAAAATATATTCTTTTATAGATTTCAACAAGAAAATATTATCAAAAGCACATATTATGTAACATCAAGAACCACTCAATAAAATGCGTATTGTCACAAGTACATAAAAATATTACCACCAAGGAAGATACTTAGCTAATTTCTATACTTAATTTGCACATTATCAAAATAACAATATCGTGGACAAAAGGCGTGCAAATTTGTCGCAAGTGTCGTATAATATCAATATCTTAATTCTTAAAATTGACAATACAGGAAAAAGTGAATAAAAATTGCTTAGTATCACATACATACGTGAATTCTTATTTTTATATTTAAAAAAGAATATGTATATCTTCTGACTTTTCTGTACAAAATTGTCACAGGTAGCTCAACTGTCAATGGGCACATCTTTGGCAATCTCTGCATTGAGTGTATAATATTCTCATAATATTCAGTTTAATAATGTGTATTCACACATGAAATAGCATTCAGAACTTTACTATATAATATTAAATTATCAGATACTTACAAAGGCACTTTAATGTATATTTCATAACATAATTATCGTATTCTGTGAAAAATTTATTATATTTATATACTACTAATATAAGAAAATAATTTTTAGAGACTTTTTCTAAATATCTACAGTCTACAGTATTCCAATACCAATAATAAAATGGCATTTGGATGGAGATTCTAAATTTAGATATTACTGTAATCTCACTCGTTTTAGAAAGCATAAGTATCTCTTCGTTAACGTATTACTAGTGATTAGCAGTTGAATGATTCTTAGAAGAGAATTCTACTATATAAAGTATGTACAGAATGGGCCCTGCAAAACCTAATAATAAGGAAAATCCGAGGAGCTCTCTCCAGGATAGTCCACAATCATCGCCAGAACACTTAAATATATCTGTCAAATGAGTGTTACTGGAATTACAATCTATTGAAGTAAGCAGTGGGTCAGAGTCTATATTAGCAATTTCTAAAGAATTACTACTATTATATAATGATAAAGGTTCACATACTGAATTCAATATAATTGCATTAATCTCTGTTTTTGGCGGTTCAGTTACAATTGGATTTTTTGTTACATCCAACAATGCATTTTTTGTGGATGTACTTGTTGCCTCTTCATCAGGAGCAGATATACTTACTTCACTTCGACCTGCTGGCTCAATTTGACTCTCCCCCAAAGTTTCAGTCAACAGTGAAAATGGTTGAATGGGTACTTTTATGAACCTTCTTGCGTGTATCTCGTTCTCTTTATGAATCTTATTGATCCTCTTCAACTCAGATATCTAAAAGTATAGTTCCCTCACTATGTTTATTAGATATTTAGTCTTCACATTCCTATTTTATAATTACTGTGCATCTGTATCTCAGTGCCAAAGCCTGCAAAGTGTCCTCTGTCTTCAGTGGAACATTGATTACTTCCACCTTACGTGGCACTGATTCAGTCTTGTTTCGTGGTTGTAGAGGGATGTTATCATCATCTTCACTGTTATCATCATCGGAGTATAAAAACACGTAATGTGGGGAACCTTCCCTCTGGTTTCCGCGTTGATACACCATTTGTCTGGAAAAAATTACACACTGTAGATCTCAACCGAAAGGTAAAACACAAATATAACAGAAGTAATTAAATATAAAAAAAAAACAACACCATCAACAATAAACGTAAAATAAGAAATTGACGAAAATTATATCGGTTTCTTCTATATAAACGATCCAATGCGGAACATTAAATAGGCGATCTGTCAAACGTCATCAGAATAAAAACCAAAGCTGTCAATTACCTTTCGTACTTTCTCGACGTTCAGGAGCTTCCTTTGTTAATTTTTATCGCTGATCATACACATATTCCATTTTAAAATGAACTAGCTGTCTAAGTAGATCTTAACCCGATCGAGTACCCGACACAACTGTGTATCGCTGACCATATGTATTGTAGGTATCAGAGATTACATACTTAATCACGAACGTCACGAAGGAAGGTTAAGTTTCATTCTGCGAATCAAACGAAACAGAACTCTCGTCTGCGCTGTAAGAGACTTGCGACACATTTAATTTTTGAAAAAATTAACTACTATTCAAGATGATGCGATATTCGGAAGAAGGTGAAACGCTGAAGGATAACACAAAATGCGCTACCATACGTGCGAACTTAAAAATGTGTCTGTTACAAAGTGATTGTTGCAAAATTGTGAGTGATCAAGCTATACACTGGTCCTTGTCCTAACCCTCACTGACTGTGTTACAGAGTTTATAAATCTGTACCGTATGAAATATACAATTCCTTATCGACATATACCAGCAGATATACTCTGAATGAGTTGCATTGAAACGAAGTATATAAATGAAAACATTGTTGCTTCGTTGCAGTACAAAAGAACGCCCAGAGAATGCCTTCGATCAAAAGACAAAAATGTGCCCGACGAGTGTTATGCCCTGCATAAAACGTTTTTTGATTGCAAACATTCAATTGTAAATATTATTAAATCGTAATTACACCGCGGACATTTATGCATTTGCAAATATACAAAATCATTAATAATATGCATTTGTATGCATGTGTTTCAGATTGATGGAAGAAGAAGATTCAGAGGACCTAAGGGTGGTTACTAGTAATACAATATTGTAAAACTATTTATATGTTTCTTTCTTAAACAATTCTAATCTTATTTTGTCCATTGTAGAATGATAACCTTGCTTGCTCTGTAAATAAAATTGATATAAATGGCACTTTGAAACTTTTTTAAGTGTTACAGTGATATTTCATTGGCCTCCGATTAGCGCACTGCGCCGAACGCGCATAGCATCATGCTATTAGCATGTGTTGTAGTCGCAAGGGAGCAATTGAATCGAATAGACGTATTGTATCGAGGTGCATCGTATTGTATTTTAAACTTTTATATCATTATAATTTATATGTATATTCCAATAAACATACGTCAGGTAATATAAGCTTCATTTCATCGAATTGTCTTAAATATAACTGCATAAATATTGTACAATCCTATACTAATTATAGTTGTCTGGTTCAAAATGTTACTACAGAAACTAACTTTTGCCTACGTCTTTTAAACTTGGGCTGTAGTAAGTATTTGCAGAAACTGTCATGGTTGCTGGGGTTACTATATAATTTGAACGGGAAGCACGCAAAGTGTCAGTCAGATTTCGCAGTTGCACGAGCAACATTAGACCGAGCTCGAGACTCGTACGAACACAACGATAAACGACACGTTTCAAAACTCTTATGCTTGCTCCGGGGGTACTATGACCTCACTTCCTCAAACACACGGGGTCTCTGACGCCTCCTCCGGGGGCTCCCTGACCCCATGGTCTCACCACACGGTGTCTCTGGCGCCACCTGTGGGGGTTCTGTGTCCCCACGTTCTCGTCACAAGGGTCCCTGGCGCCACCTGTGGGGGTTCTGTAACCCCACATTCTCACCACACGGGGTCACTGGCGCCACCTGTGGGGTTCCGTGACCCCACGCTCTCGTCAACGGGGGTTTGTGGCGCCACCTGTGGGGTTCCGTGACCCCACGCTCTCGTCAACGGGGGGTCTGTGGCGCCACCTGTGGGGTTCTGTGGCCCACATTCTTTTCAACAAGATCTCTGGAGCTCCATCTGGGGTTCTATGACCCTATTCTACAACAACACGGGGTCTCTCACGGATATAATGCCAATTCATGTAATTTTTAGAATATTGATATTAATTTATGAACCGAGATTATGGCTTCATAAGTTTTGAGGTTGTTGATACAAGAATAAATTGAAATGTCATATTTATTAAGAAAATTAATTACGTGCTTATTATTGTACGTATTTATACTTAAATATAGTAAATAAATTAATATAGTAAGTTTTTTATTGAAAACATCGTAAGAAAATATGCAATTTACAATGGTATTTATATAAATTTAAAATTAAAAATTTTTTTAGTTGGATATCTATGAGATATGTTTCCATTGCAAGAAATTAATTGAGTTTCCAGTATGTACGATGTGGAATATTTGAATGTAGCGCTAAAAGAGCTTCGGATGTGGCCTGGTCGCTTTATATTGGTAATAGTGAGAACTCTTCGGGGCGAAGTTTCCGTCTTTTATCGGGGTTTTACGCAATAGGCGACAGTCGTTCTCTTGTGGTTAAATTCACCGAGTTATCAGTGAAATATACCGTAAAATGTTGCGTTTCATGGGAGGACGTATGCATTCCATCGTGAGGAATTCGATAGTGCCGCGAAGCACAACTGTCCTAGTTCAGAATGTCCGTGCTTCGCACGGCGAGAACGAAGAGCCCGAGGAGGAGTTCAATAACAGATACGTAACGTATTTGAGTCGCTCGGACCTCGATCACTGGGACGTTCGTCAAGTTATGAATAGATTGGCCGGTCAGTAATTATGTTTTCATCTCTGACATACTTTCCTTCAAACTCAATACTTTAGACTACTCATATTGTGTTTGAGTCAGTATGACCTAAAAGGATATTTAATTAGATTCCTCTTTATGTGTCAATGTAGTCAAAGGTTAATACTTTTTATAGTTTGTTCTTAATTCTTGAACAGTATCACGGAAAGGACATGAATGTATCATGATGCTACCACATATGGTTTACTATAGATCTTATATATCTATGCACATATTTATATTTGTTTGTAACATTCCGTAAGGTTAGTTGTTCAGCTGTATTAATACGTAATTATAATTGTTTGTACTTTCAGGTGTGGATTGTGTACCTGATCCATCAATCGTTTGTGCAGCATTAAGGGCCTGCAGAAAACTAAATGATTATGCTCTTGCTGTCAGATTTTTAGAAGTTGTAAAAGACAAATGTGGACCTAAAGTTAAAGAAATATATCCCTATATTTTGCAAGAAATCAAACCTACCTTAGATGAATTAGGTGTCAATACACCAGAAGAGCTTGGTTATGATAAGCCTGAATTAGCACTCCAATCGGTGTATGATATGTAATAATTAGATTATAGACTTAAAATATAAATCTAGTATTTGTGTATAGAAATGCCTTTCACTGGATTATGACAAACAAAAGATGGAGTAATCTTTGACACAGAAAGAGAAAGGGTACTTCTGTACATACCTGTTACCAAATTTTGATTTCAATAAATCGATCATCCTATTGAATAATGCCTTTTCCATCCACAAAACACACTGGTAATTATGCTGCACGCAAAACTTATGAAAGACATTTTAGAATTAACAAAACGAAATGATATGTATGTATTATATTTTAATTGCAACTTCCATTGGTTCTTTGCATTGCTTCTAAACTCTTAATATTTTTCAATTTACCAGTTTTTGTCCTTTTTACATCAAAAGTAACCAAAGCGGAAAGGTGACACAACGACGACGTATGTACAAATTACATTTTGTAAGATACACAGCGATAATGTCATGTACACGTACATCTATAATTATCTAAAATGGTATTACATTTTATCCTTTTCTTTGTCAAACGACATTTAACTTAATTTACGTTCTGTGTGCTTTGTTACAAACGAGAACAAAAAAAATATTTGTATATAACATGATCATACACGGGAGTATTAATATATTACATTCTTTTTTTCATATGCAATGGGCATGGTTTTAAAAAACAATATAACAATTAATATCTAGACTTTGTGATCGGTTTTTACTGATTATTAGTAAATTCAACTACTTTCTTCTATAATGTTATAAAAACCTTTTTTTTTATTTTTGGTATCGTTCGTACTTGGTGTCGAGGGCAGTTTGTTGTTTCAATGTTACGACTCTGCTCTTGACATACGCCTCTTCTGTAGAGGAGAGCATAATTACACACCTACAGGAACTTCATTCATGATAAAGACACGCGTACGAAAGAACATTTAATTAAATAAGTATATCACAAACTCATTCTTAGAATCGTTTGAAAACTGTGTATATGCCACGTTTATAATTGTACATATAATACACACAAGTTAGTATGTAGAGATACTAAAAGGTATAAAAAAGTGTAAGTTAAGATCGTCAGGTGAAATGAAAAAATTCATTCTGAGAATGTCAATCACACATCCCTAGCGAAACCGGAAAACCGCAACATTGAAACAAGATTGCACAGAAAAAAAAAAATACAACACTTCTCCTAATTTTAGGTACAGTATAAAAGTGTGAGTTGGCATTTAAATGCATGAAAACGTTTTTTTCGTCGATCTTCCTTTTTTCTTCGTTGATAACAAAAATAAATACATTTTTTTCGTTTCTCTATCTGCAAATCAAATATAAAGAACAATATATGATCCTTTGCTTCTAATATGCTCTGCGCATTGACAACAATTGAAAAGAGAAGGGACAGACTTAGTCTCCGTTTGTGAGAATAATATAGTGTTCCTTATAGTATCGATGGAAGGAAACAATTGTCTAATAAAACGTATGCATTAATAAATGTGATAAAATTAATCACGTATCACGGGTGTGCATCGAGACTTCAAATCCGTACGTCTTATTTTCCAAAAAAAAAAAAAAAAAAAATAATCAAAAAATTATACCTTACAGCCTATTTGTACCCGTCAGAAATGCTTAAACTTTTTTTTTCTCAGTTACCACTACTATTAGTGTATATTAGTACGTACTGTTACATGTCTCTACCATCTGAAAATGATTTCTTTTTTCTTTTCATACCTCAATTTATCATAAAAATAGGCTACATGTTTTTCCTTCGAGTCTAACTTGATAGCCAAATGTTCTTTTTTTTTATCAACCGAAACATCTTTAGATCGTGAAACCTGATATCCGCGGAATTCGATTACTCGTTATTTAAACGGAATTTCTTTATGTAAATGACGCGTCTTTCATAAATATATCTGAGATCCTACGTAAAACAAGGTGCATCTCGGTCACGGTAGTATTCGCGATGAATAGTACAACAATATCGGTTTAAAAGTATCCGTTGAATAAAATTCGATTCGGCACTATCGATTCGATATAGTTAAATATAATTTGTATCCGTTCCTCTACCGCTCTCTTTCGTAAAATAATTTAACGTAAATCTTAAATTTCTTTGGTATTATTGATTCCGTTCTCGAGGAAATGACACACCTAAGGACTAGACGAACGTTGTCGCGCGCGCGGCGATATCTGTGGATCGCCGGACCGGAAAATTTGTGGGTTTCCCGCAGACACTCACGGATACCGGGTGTCCAGAATGAAAACCGACGAAGTCATTGAAAAGGATTCAATGATCTTCGCATTCGTCGAGCGTGATTAGCAAGTTTTCCTAAAAATTAGTACTATCTTCGAGAAAATCGAATTACAAGTGAATAACCCTAAGTGTCTACAATGAATCTTGAATACAAACATGATTACATCCAAGTTCGACAATGAGAATCATCGCGGAACAATTCCAATCATCCCTCTCGCTCCTCGGACACATAATTCTCACGCTGCTTCCGTTTCACTGTTCGCTCAACCAAAGAGGACACACTATACAATGATTCAGAAAAGACACAATCATTTTCCTTAATATTAATAACACGTATTGTATCTAATACTCTCACTCTTTCTCCTTGTTTTCTGTTTTGTTTCTTTTTCTTTGTTTATAAACACCACTAATGTGCACCCGTTGCATTCTGGTGTTGCATAAAAGTTTCTGTATCTCTTTATCTCTGTTTCTTTTCTGTTTTTCCTTATTTCTTTATTAACTATGTAAAACGCTTTATTCTGGACTAGAGACGGTTTGTTGTTGTTGACTGTCCTCGTCCTTCACTACTTCAGCCTGCATGGCTTTGGTGAGAACGTTGGCGTCCTTCAGCGATATCACTTGAAGAACTTGATGTTCACCGGCTGCGTTTATCATTGTCATTGGATGACCCTGAATAGTGACGGCCTCGATGCTAGTTTCCCCGTTTCCCGGCTCGACTTTCGGGACTTGAACCATCGGCGTGACTACCTGCATCGTACCGTCACTTTGTATATTGGCAACCATTGTCTGATACATACTAGCGGATACCGGTACTGTTATCACGCCTGACACCGAGACAGGATAGCCTGAAACAGAGAAGCAACTGTCCTGTGTTCTGCCCTTGACCAGGCATATCGTTCTGTATGGCAAACTGGGAATTCGAGTGAAGAAACTGCGGCAATACGATAAAGTTTTTGTTTGTTTTAGTAGTTGGTGTTACAAATATTTATTAAAGAATGTTATTCTATATGTCCTGTTGTTTTCATCCCAGCTTGTGCTACCAATGCTACCAGTTTACGATACAGCTATATATGTATACTATACGAATTCTCTAAAACTTAAATATATATATATATATATATATGTCAGACGAGACATTAAATATACAATCCGTTAAAAATAAATAAAAATCTATATTAACAGGGTGTGCTGAAAGTTTATATATTAGGTACATATCGATATAAGTCAATGATTAAATTTAAAAAAAAAAAATAGGACATTCTGCTTGCATGTTCACGGGCTGTTGTTTTTTCTAGCACACCCTTTTAACGTGATGTCATTAATGCGAAAAAACAATAATCCACATCTACGCTCGAGAAAAAATAAGGCATTAATAAAGAAGCAACAAATGTTTAAGCCATTTTGTTAAACACAAACCGATGAGAGTGAAACGTCGTACGAATAATGAATTCCGATACTTGATCATGTTCTTAAATTGAAGTCAAAGATGCCAATCGCGCGGGTAGCTTAAACAAAAGCTGCTGAATACAACTATAAAATAATAAAACATCAACAAAAAATACTCTATGTACAGCAGTTTTATTTCTCTTTGTTTTTAATTAAAGTAAATAACCAATCTTCGGTAATAATGGTAGGTTGTGTTTGCAGTACGGGGGGACAGGTTGCTCCGTGATCGCGGCGTGGTACCATCGTTTTATTTCTCGTTAAATTAAAAAGTCTTAAGAATCCATGTGAACTGACCGAATTGACCGTTACGTTCACAACTTCTTGTACATTCCAGAATGTTACGACATCTATCGGATTTCTTGCTCTCAGAGGAGTACAAACTATACACATGCAACACTTCGAATATACAAATGTATCGTGTTTGGAGTAGATTCCATTTCAATGTTTTAAAATAGTATGTACATGCATATACATATTCAATTTACCTCCATTACTTCATGATTAACCTTCCTCCATTAAAGATATAAAAAAAAAACAGAGAGAGAGAGAAACTAGTAGGATGTTCTCGGAAAGAGAATAGTCTGACGTACACAAAACACATACGAAACGGCACAATATCGAGAGCAATCTATTGTTCGTAGGACTTTTCCCCCTTTTTTATGCGACGTTTGAACGTGTCTTGTAAAAACAAAAAAATCGATCGTATGCTTCATACATCTTCGAACGCTCCCCTGTTGACAGCGCTTAATCGCGGGTACCATGGATTCTTAAAAATGAAATTAAAATAAAGCTGTGCACGGCTCCTCGAGTGTGAAATTGTCGTATTATGTACAGTACCAAAAAAAAAAAAATCGATTAATCTAATTCGACATTCTACTCTCGTTGCACAAAGTAGTAGAACAGTAGGTAGAGTCTCTTGAATGGAGCGTAGCAGACAGCATGCAAAACAACAAAGGATCCTGGGCCAGTAAAAATGAATTCACTGCTCAAGTAGCTCCTGGCCGGCGACGGTGCAGAGCCTATAGAAAACTGTTTTACCGTGTCCGTCTTCTCCTGTGAGAATGATCTGGCCATCTTGGCCTAGTGTCGCTTCTGTGACACTGTTTAGGTCGACAGCGACGCTAGTACCCTCTGCACTACCTGCTACTTCGGCGAGAGCTTGAACTTCTCCTTGACTTGTATGAATCTGCGGATGAAAACATCTAGGTTTTAACTTCAGCCCGTTTAACGTTCCATTAGAGAGCCTTAAAAGAGTTATACTTGAGAACAGAAACTTAGGCGTCTTAAGTTTCCGTATTTCGACTTATCAGTCTTTATAAGACTACTATAGATTACATTTTTTTGTACGCGTATAATTAGATTTATTGTTGTGCCCGAGACACCTAATTTTTTATTTCTCGTTATAATCTGAAAACTTACGGTAGCAACGCCTTGCACTTGAGCCGTTGTACCGTCCGGTAACGTTATTATTGGGTTGTTGGGATCCACTTGGATGATTGAAACAGTACCGTCCGGATTCGTTATCGTTTGCAGAACTGCCGTTGGATACTGAGTCGTCATCTACAGTGAAAAAGAGTATTATTACACACAATACTCAGTTCATCTCATCTTCTTTGAAAAGTAAAATGTATTAAAAAAAAAATGAAGGGAAAAAAGTTAGAAGAATTTTATACGATATATACGTAAATGAAAAATGTGTATCCTCCCGTTCGGTGAATCGTATGAGGAAATTGCGTGTAATGTGTCATAATAATCGAAATAAAAGACAGATCAAACTCAAATAAGGGAAACCAAACACATGTACATAAATACGAGTTATGTTCGAAAGAACACGTTCCAATTGCTAATCTTTCTCTACACACGAATTTAAAGAAACACTATGACTTAATAGCTTCCGGTCAAGGATGTAGATTTTTAGAATAATCGAAGAACGACGCGTATGGACTATTCTGACTGCACGGCGTTTGGTCATGGTGCTTCGTTCAATTCTGTTTCTTTTTGATACAACACTCTACCCACTCCCACCTGAGTGGCAGTGGCAAGAGTTGTAGGAGACGCGGCAATGATTTGTGCTGGCGAAGAGTTTCCCTTAGATGAATCCGTGCTGCTGAGGCGAACAACTCCCACCGTCTGTTGCTGCTGCGACTGTCCACCTTGGCCTTGCGTCGATGAATGTGACTGATGCGACGAGGAATGAGGAGTTGATTGTTGTATTAATACGTTTGACTTGTCGTCCTCTTCGCTGAACGCCGGTAGAAGATCTTCTCTTCCGTGAAATTTATAACAATTTATTACAATTTGCCTTAACGCGTGCGTCCAAGAAATCTGGAAAGTGCAACGAACAGAATGTTAAACGTGATAGAAGCATTCTTAGGACAGCAATAGATAAATAAAGAACCATTTACAAACCTTTTGTTTCTCATCCTCGGACCTCGCATCCATTCGGACATTTGCCCAAGGTAATTCTTTCGGCCACCAGGGCGGTCGTGTACTATCCCTGCCCCAACCAGGTTTACCCCTGCCCGTGGAATACTTCAGCATCAACGGTATAAACGCCCTGAGCTGAGCTTGTGTCATTTTCTCGACAGGAGTGGGTATGCCATCTATTATAAGAGGTGGTAATTCGTATAAGGATGGGTCATCTTGTACTGGAGGTGGAGCTTGTTGTGCGAGCGCACTCTCAAGTTCTTCCATGATAACATTCCTTAAATTTTTTACTACATCTTCTAACGGCTTCGCCCCAAATACTTTATAACTACTGTTTGGCTTTCCTGGTGTAGCTACTAATACTACTGCCTGCTGTCCAACTCGCGTCGCGAACTCATCAATGGTTTGCTGAAACATGTATGCATAAAATATGAATATTGTATAGAATAAATGGTGATGGACCTTAAATGCAAAAAATTCAGCAATTCATTGACGAACTGTTAACAATCAGGCGATAACGTATACTTACTCTGAGTTTTCTAAGGAGTCTGTTTTGTTGCCTCTTCCTAATGCTGGGATTTGTTTCAAAACTATGAGGTCGTTTTCTCTTTTTCGCCGAGACAATGGCGGCGGCTGCGGCTACGCCGACAGGGCCTAAATGTGCGTATTATTAACTATATGTTTTCCAATTTCATCGTCCCACACCAAATCAGATACCAATAGAATGTTGCAATTACAATAATAAAATAATCGGGGCTTGGAGATTTGAAATTTCTTTTCACACGAATATGTGCACACATTCTTTTGACATCAGAACACATATATAGTACATTCAAAAACATTAGAGATGCGAAAGCAATAGTGATATGAAACGTGCTTGATATCCAAGAGTATATATATATATATATATATACGCATTCATATAATAAATATAGTTTACAATAAATTGCAAATGCAGCTTATTGTTATTTTATAAACTAATAAAACATATACTCTTGGACATTTTTTTGAACAAGGTGAAAATGAATATCTACAGACTATAACACTTTTCTATAACATTTAGATACTGGACAGAACAAAAACATATTTGATAGATGAAAATTAATATTAAGGTGATGAATTTGATCTACCATGAGGAAGCTATAATGAATTTTAAAAAACACACAAGAGGAAATGATATTGAATATCATAATGCAAATGAAAATCACATACAAATATTGCAAATACAAAAACAGTGTTTCCATGTGAATGAAATAATAAAAACATAAGCAAATAATATAGCACACAAACAATGTAAAATGCATTCAATGGTAGTATCTTTGCAGTATGCTTCTATTCTGAATTATTACATCAAAGAATAAACTTAAAATGATGAAGAAGAAAAAACAACAATAAATTCATGCTGCACTGTCAATGACATTAATATAAAAGAAAAAAGTAATAAATGCCTGTATAATTATAAATAAAAATAATATGGAATAAAATAAAAATGGTAATAATGCTAATGTTCAAAGTGAATTTCTCCTCTTGTTTACTTTTCCAGATCAACCATAATTACCAGATTAGATGTATCATTGGCAGGCAGTATCCACTTCTGTATATTTCCATTGACCACAAATCAATAACTTCAATTCTATATATATACACATTGTCTCACTGACAATTCGAATAAGCAAACTTTACGATATTTTATGAAACTATCTTATTGTTTTTTTGATGTCGAAAGCAGGTGCAACTACATTGTAAAGAACAGCTCTAATAAAGAACAACTTTATAATTATTTTAGCCAATGGCAAATTAGACCTTTGTACTATGATTTACACATTTTTCCAGTAATATCTCTCCAGTACAAACGAATTGATCATTTAACATCATTGGTGCACCCTGTATGTTACTCTTTACTTGCAAATGAGAATAATTAGAACATAAATAACTCAAAAGGTGAAAAAGCAAAAAAATGGAAATCACCATTAGCGTGTTTGATTTGCCAACCTGCAGCTGCTAGCTGGGCCGTCACGTCATCGTCCATGGCAGCCGTGAGGAGATCGCCTTCCTCGTACGTTTCGGACCCGCTACTTGGCTCATCATCGTCGTCATCCGAGATTCTGTCCATTGTGCCAGACTCTGCGTTAGGCAGAGATACCATCTTCTTGTCTTCGTCGCCCGTCTTATCCTCTGTTGTATTGCAGTGCCCCCGTCAAAGTAGATGTTGGTCTTTGATATTTTAAGCCTTCTTTCTACATCACCTTCACCTACATACAAAAACCAAAATTGCTGTTAGAAAACAATGAACAAAACAAAAGATCCTTCTGTTCGTGAATAAAGTAGTCCCCGGTTAATAGACGCATTTTATGCCCCGCTTAATTGACGCCAAGTTATCCCCACCTGGAATAGCTTCCATGGGACGAGTGTCCACGTTATCTGTGCTACTCATCGTAAAACAGTTCGAATTTTTTTCTCTCTGTTTCACTCTCCGCCAATCATTCCCATTTTTATCGCCGACGCGCTCAAGAAGCGAGCGAACCGGCGAGATTAAACAGCCGGCATGCCCTAGAACGCCTACCTCCCTCGATAACTATCGCAACGCGGACCCAAGTCAGCGTCAATTAACCGGGGACTACTGTAAATCGATCGATACATATTGATAAAATATATGTTCCTTATTACAGTGTAAAAACCCTTTGAATCTATACAATATTAAAGATTATCTAGATACATATGCTAATAAGATAACAACGCCAGTTCTCCATGCTTAGCTTCCTGAGTCATACTTCAAACCTTTCACATCTGCCCCATCTATAATATCAAAGTATTCCCCTATCTTTACCAAATTAGATAGCTCACAGCTGAAGCCATTCAACTTTCTGATCCATCACCATAAATACAGTTTAAATTGCACAAAAAGTATACAAATTAAGCTTAACAATATAACAATAGTCTCTATAACTTATACGCGTAAATGATGAAATATGTACACATGGTGAGATTGAGTGAACACAGAATGAAACATACAAGGGTTCGTCCTGCCAAAACTCTACAGACCAACAGAGTAATTCAGAGACATAAAACCTGATCTAATGACTGTATATACATATATACATAATGACTAACAAAAAATAGTTCGGGAAAGAAGCATTGAAACATACTGAACGACACGAGTAAAACGTAGAAGACAAGCGTCCAGTACGGAGATACCGTACGGGAAACGTTTTTCAAAAAGTAATAACAGTGGAATCCAGGCCGATGTGTTTCCCGCGCGTACGACCGCGAGGATCGCACGCGTCCCTCCTCGTGTGCGAAGTGCCCGCGGGAGGGGGAAGAGGCTCTCGAGAACTTAGAGCGTGAAAAGACGATGAGAACGTTGAGCGTCGTCGTCGGCGTGACCGAGATCGTCGACGGATGCGATCTCGACGAACCACTACTGATGAATTGCGACGGACCGGTGGTAAATCCCGCATGACGACAGAGCACTAAAGAAGCGTGACGAAACAAGAGAGAGAGGATGCGCCGAGTCGCGCACACGGCGCGTTTATTCGGCGACACGTTTGGGGGGGCAATGAAAATGCGCAGGGCACACGCAAAAGAGACCACCTCCGGGGCCGCAAAGCTCATGACCGTCGGTCGTACCGCGGTGAGCCATGGAGCAGGCCCAGTGAAAATCGCGAGTTGCGTACGCACCTTGTGTGTCCCTCTGAGTGGTCACCCGATCAGGGAGGGCTCAGGGTTTCGCGTCTGCGGGGAGGCCGCCGTCGGCTACGCTCTCTCACCACGCCCTACGCTCGCGTCTCGCGGTCATCTCGGGCCGCTCGTGTCAAAGCACCCGCTCACCCGCACACCACAAGCACCGTGACCCTCCGTTTGCCACGCGACCACGTTTGATCTCACCGGGCGTAAATCGCGTGCAGGTCGCGCCACGCCGCAACACGCACAACAGCCGCCATGGACACCATCGCCAGTTTCGGCAGCGACCGTCGTATCGATCGGCTACGCGACCCTCCATCACCACCACAACAAACGCGGCAGGCGAGGCGGCCATTTTGAGCGAGCCTGCGCGGTGCACTCCAAGCAGACGATGCAAAATTGCCCTTATTTCGCGACCGGGCGACGCCCGCGCATCGCCCGGGCCCTCAACTCACGCTTACCCGTTAATAACGCGCGGATATCATTTCACCACTCACCGATTTCCCGTGAGAATCCGCGAAAATGCACCAGCGACCACGGAAACACGAACACCATATACATGTATACGGGTCTGGAATAATGCGATTGGCCGCCGCGTCTCGGGTACGCGTCATGGCGTCCGCTCGATCGCCGCTCCCATTGGGCCCTGAAACACGTGACACCTAACACTACTTCGTTCCTGGAACGATGTCGCTGAGTCTCAGCCTAACCTAAGCTCCCCGCCTGAAACTTCGACACAGACGTCCCGCATCTCGCACGTTGTTTTGACGTTTCGCTTAGGACCATGTTGGCGGGTATGAAACTCATTCTTTTCCCTTTTGCATCCTTTAACGCGACGATGCTTTCTTTTATAATATAATGCTTTGGTTTACAAGAACGGTGTTTTCGTAAATATTCCATTGAAAGTTGAAACGTAGAATGTCAGGTGATTTGAAAGGACATTGATACTATTGCATTGAATTGATTCTCTTGTACAAGATTCCTAAGGGAGCAAATACATTTTATTTTTTTTTACAATCATTACAATAAATCTAACAATATAAAAGTATATTATTAAAAATAATATTTAATAGTATAAAATGTTGTAAAGCAGCTTTACATATCACATCTGGGGTGGGGTAAATTACTAACTATACACGTTAGATCAAGTGGTACTAACCAATTGGATTTTTTATGTATAATGTTTTAAGTAGACATAATACAAATGCAAGGGGTATTTTAGGTTACTAATATTATTCCGTATGTTATGTTGGAAAAATATCAGGATTTTCTCAATCCATACATTCCCAAGTCTCCACTATTTCTTTTCTCGAGTCATGTGAAAGAGGAAAGTGAAAATTCCAAAAAAGGATTTGGAAGCTGTAGCCCAATACCATACAACAATAAACTAAGCATTGTTATTTCAGAGATGTATACAGTGTTTGTAGTCTATAGTCTGATGATCTTACTGCGTTAATCCAATTGGTTACAAACAAAATACCACAATGAAGAAAAATATGTTTCTACCTTCAAGCCCATGGCTTATTCTTGTTACATAATTTTCCAAACCATCCTTGTTCGCAAAGACATGTGTTATCAGGTTGACAAGTACCATTCCTGCATGCTCTTGTACAAGCAGAACGTTGTGGAGATCGTCTACCAATTTCACAATGATCACCTTTGAAACCTGCAGGACATCTGCAGACATTGTTGCCTTTACATTTTCCTCCATTCAAGCAGGGTATTACACATTTTGCTGAAGACACATAAGAAGATAGACACTTTCTATAGCTAACATTTACACTTGGAAGATTATTAAAATATCTTCATAACTTACAGAATTCACAACGTAATCCAAAATACCCTCTAGGACATTCACAGGTGTCCTTCTGTACACATTTTCCACCGTTCAAGCATTTCTCTGTACAGATACCTAAAATTTATTATGCTCTAGTAAATTATGTCTAATTAATACATGAAACATATATACAACTTTTTCATAACGGATGTCTTAAAAATCAACTATATCAACAGCTTCTCTTTGAAATTTGTAGAAAAAATGCTACATCTAAAACAGCTTGGAATTCGATTCACCAGTACATCTGCAGCTTCAGGGGCAACTAAATCGGGCAAACTGTTAGATTCAATTATAAGAGTAGATCATGCTGGAGAATTAGGAGCTGATAGGATATATGCCGGGCAGATGGCTGTTTTAGGTATAAATTAGCTGTAAAAATTATGAGGATACAGCTAATCTTTTCAAATATGAATTTACATTTATTGTGGGTACATAAGGCAGGTAAGACTGCAGTCGGTCCAACCATTCAACATATGTGGGATCAAGAGAAAAGGCATCGGGCAAAATTTGAGGACTTGATTAGACAATATCGCGTAAGACCCACTGTTCTGACGCCTGTTTGGAATGTTGCTGGCTTTGTTCTTGGTGCTGGTACAGCACTAATGGGAGAGAAGGCAGCTATGGCTTGCACTGTAGCTGTCGAAACAGTGATCACAGAGCATTACAATGATCAGTTGCGTACTTTAATGGAAAGTGGTGAAAGTGTAGATGAAGAATTGCTAGATACCATAAAGAAATTCAGAGACGAAGAGCAAGAGCATCATGACACAGGCATAGACCATGGTGCAGAACAGGCACCATTTTACCAAGCCTTAACAGATGCGATTAAGTTAGGCTGTAAGACAGCTATATCAATATCTAAAGTCATATAATTTGTTACAGTAGTTTACGTACAGTATTTCATTACCATGTAGTGTCTAATAAATAAAGAGCATTATTTTATATATATTTGTTTGCAATTTCAAAGTACCTCCTTCGCAATACGGTCCTTGAAATCCTGGCGGGCAAGAGCAAATACCAGGAGCAGTACAGTTACCACCATTCATGCAATTTGGATAACACAATGCTTTTTTGCAATGAGGTGGTCCCAAGTAACCATCTGGACATGGTCCAGGATTGGGTTCTGCAATAAACATATCATTACTGGTATCCGAACGGATGACACGAAAATTTGTAATAAGTGTACCTTAAATGTATATATTAATAATCACAGTGCATAGTTTCGTGCACGCTAGCAAGCTGAAGTACCATGCATTATACCCGCAGTGCATGCAAGGAATCGTCGGTCGATAGTTTATTGATTCCCATCTTTGTGCAACAAATAACGACCACGATTTATCGCGAGGAAACACAAGAGGCATTCCAATGATTACTTTCCGCAACGCCCACACGAATTTAAGTAGATAAGCATAAATTGCATATACCGACCGTCATTAAAGAAACGCCCCGGTCACTTAAGAGATACCTTTATTAACATATATATTTCGGGATATATTAGGGGCAGAACAGCCACGCATTCATTCGGTCGAAAATAGCCAATTAGATAATTACGGATCCGCGAAGGCATTTGTGACGGTGAATCCGTCTGAAAGGGAAGGAGCTTCGCAAAAAAATATTTTTGGCGGTCGAGTCTACGAGGGTGTATGCTCTATGTGGCGATTAAACGGAGGAAACGATCGAAATTTATCAATAGTGAATTGTTATGTATAATGTATTCCCCAAAGTATTATTGTATATTGATACTTTTACTAATGGATCAAAGTCACTGATCAAACGTACGTCGGCCGTTCGAAAATCAAAACGAAAAGGAATCGGTATTTCGATTGTCTCCGACCGCGGCGTGCAGCAAATTAGGCGATGAATTATTGCTGATACAGAACTGTATGTGTGAGTGGAGAGATGGTGATCGTGGGCGCGATTGACGCACTCACCGCGCACGGTGCATTCTTTTCTCAGGTTAAGACGAAGGGGTGTCCCGTTTAAAGGTTTCCCCTTGCGTGTCTCGATCATCAGACCGATCCCCAATTGCGCTATACCCGAGTTATTACCGGAACAAGGCATTAGAACGCTGAATTCTGTGTAAGAAAAAAAAAGTTAATGTTTCATTTCTTCGAGCACAATTTACAATAGGGAACAACGTTGTACGGATCTCTACAGTCCACAGGGAATTCCCTGTACTTATTTAAATAACTCTATGTGTTGACACAGCTTCGACTTTGAATTTCAATTTAATAATATTAATGGTATTCCGTTTAATTATTTTCATTGCGAATTTGCATAAATTATTCATTGTTTCGATTATTCTTCGATATCAAAATGTAAGTTTGAGAGATACCATAGAGATCCCTACAGCGGTGTGCCTCTATTGTAGGATTATGTAATATCGACGGAAATTTAAATCGTTACCCTTCGGTCTCTTGGGAACTCTTCCCTGCGTTTTGATCGTAATAGATGGGGTTTTGAGGATCGACTCGTCGTACGATTTTAAACGGTAAAAATTATAGTAGTACTTCTTCACGCCGGACTTCCATGTGAAGTTCACGTACGTTACCTCACTCGGGATGATCGGCAGTTTACTCTCGAAATCCGGATCCAGTAGATACGACAACACCCTGCCCTCGGTAATCGCGAATATTTCCATTGCGAGCCCTAAGCGTGACAGAAAATAGATCGATGTCGGTCGTTTTTGCATCAAGAAACGTATTTCTATCGAATCGATTCTCCGAGAGTGTAAGTTCCGATTCGATCGGTCGGAACTTCCAGATCATTGGCATGTTTCTCGATTCGTAAAAATCAAAATGATCAAAACATTTAATTTCATAATACGATATCAGGCTTTTCATTATCAGAAGAACAAATAATCGATCAACGGACATCTAAATAAATGCTGCGGAATATTTCCGATCCGTTTAAAAAGAAAAAAAAAACAAGCCAACTTTTTCCCGCGAAGTTTCCAATACCGGCTGACCCTGTCTCTCGACGATTTACGTTATTACAGGGGCTGACGATCACATGACGATTCTACTGACAATTCATCAAACACGAATATACATATAAGCCCTAAATATCGTTCTTGTCAAATTTATAAACATACACAAAATATAATGTGGGTTCACACGGTCACCAACCCGTAGTAACAATATCAATCACGACGCCACGTTAACACCGACTCCAATGAACAAACGATCGACTGCGCGACCGTATCGTTTCAAATTAATCGTTCAAGGAACGGTTCGGTTTCCGACTAATTCCCTGAAAAGAAAAAAACTGGAATCGTTCGCGGGAAGATTTTCGGTGTGGCCGGGCCGTATGTATGTATCTACCCGTCGTCCGTCGACTCACCGCTGAACATTTTAATCTGTTGCTGGTCGATCCACAGGGAGATGTCACCGGACGGTTTGTGCCCATTGCCGGAACGATGGTGATGCCTCGCGGCCGCCGTGTCCAGGAGCAGAGCGATCGCCGCCGAGGCCAGGGCGGCTGCGGCCCACTGCATAATTAACGACGTGCCGCCAGGTGTTGCACGGTTTATGACTAGCCCCCCTTGTGGCCTACGGTTCCGAACACGTCTATCTGTCTTTCTCTTGCGGCCACGGGCCAGGCTGTGTGCCCCTCACGGCTGGTCCGTTGCTTTGCGTGCCCTCTCTTTTTTTTTTTTAGTGCGAGCTTGGACGTGGGTAGACAAAGAGAGAGAGAGAGAGAGAGAGAGAGAGAGAGAGAGGGAAATAGTAGGAGGAGAGGGAGAGAGAGACAGAGATCACGAAGGAACACGCCGCCGCGACTCGACGCGTGAAATTCGGGATTTCACGGCAAGAAGCTCGAGCCGAACCGGGCACGTTCTCACGCACGCAATCTAACGAGCTGACACAACCAAGAAGGGACAGAGAACCGGTGGCTTTCCAGCGGTGTTCGACTTAGCGATCGAACGCGCGACCGGATCGATCGCGACCGCCGTCCGTCCGACCGGTTGACCGACAATCAATTCTTCTCGCCCGCTCTGTCGATAATGCAGCCACCCAACAGGGTGATCCCACCGACGGACAACACAACGACGATCACGACACAACAACGCTCGAGAGCGAGTGAGTGTGAGAGAGTGAGAGAAACGTGAACGAGACGCCGCGCATACACACGTGTGTACGGTTCGCGTCGCTGCGGCAAACTGACTGACTGACTGACTGACTCAATGAGAAAAGGCCTGCAGCCGCAGCAGCAGAAGAGCAGCAGCAGCAGCCAACAGCAGCCAGCAGCAGCCCGTAGTCTTCTTGCCCGTGAGACCGCGAGCAAGATCTCTATCTTCTGAAGGGGTCCCGATACGCTCCGGGGATAAGGGTGCGTGCACAACGATCCAAGGTGTCGATATCGGCTGCTCGCCACCACCCTCTCTTCCCCCCTCGATTCTTTGCCCGTTTGATCGCCCTTTTCGTTGACCGTGACTTTCACTTCTTTTCTTCTTTGTCCTCGTTAATTATACGTTCTCTCTCTCTCTCTCTCTCTCTCTCTCTCTCTCTCTCTCTCTCTCTCTCTCCCCTCTTTTTAGATACGATCGGAGGAATTTTTTCATCGAACGACATTGACTCTGTTTTCGATAGCGAATTTCGGTCCAATCGGCACGAGCTTGGAAGCGTATCCAGGGTATTTGCATTACCTTCAAATTTGGTGCGGGTGTACCAAGTGACACGAAAGTAACTGTATCTTGAGTAACGCATAGAAAATATCTGAAGTGAAAAGAAATACAATGTAAGAATAATAAATAACAGTGTTGAAAAATTAGCAGCAGTAAGAGAAAAGGAAATTCACCTGACAGGTTAGCATGAAGAGTTCTCTGTCTTGAATCAAACGAATCAATTTGTCAGAATTCTATTTTCGAAAATGATCGATCGGACGTTCGACGAAAGTTGTTGGAAAAATGATTTGGCACAGTCTAGAAGGTTAGATATAAAATGTTCCCGTGGGTTTAAATTGACGAAAAATTAATTGATCCATTTTACAAATGGACCGTCTTGAAAAATTACCATCGATCCGGGTGTAATTGGCGCGCGCACGGTACAATTCTCGGCTCGAATTCTTCGTATTCCACGAGGTCTCCTCCCTCTGAATGATTTTATTAAAGACAGACACGCTTCGGTCCCGATAAACATCTGGCGGATTTATCTTCTGGTAAATCGGAGGCGGACCCGTCGACATATTTTACGGTCCGGCTGGGCCGATACCGACCTTCCTTCTCGGGACTCGAATATAGTACACGCGGATATATGGAAATCAGAATTCGGATTAGCAAATAAGGTGAAAAGAAAGATCGGTGGAAGGAACCAGTTTTTAAACGTCTTTGGCCGAGATCCTCCTCGTTTTCTTCTCTTCCATTCTCTTTCGTACTTCGTTTTCTATTCCCCACCTCCTCTTCTTCCTCCTCCATGACCTCCCCACACCCCACTTCAGCTGTCTGTCTTTGCGTTCGGCAAAGAGAATTCACGGTTGCAGTTTGGACTTTGTTCTCAGGCTTGACACCGAGTTCTGCCCATTGATTTATCGGCATCAAGACTCGCCTTAAATAGTTCGACTACATACTCGGAAGAACCGAATAGAATCTTTCTCGTCTTCGACGACGGAGGTTCGTGAATTCCGTTACGGTTCGACAGATTTTGTCGTCTCCATGTTTCGAAAATTATCATTTTCATGTTTCAAGCCTCTTCGTTTATTTTATGGTAACCGTCAACCCTATAAATATTGAGTGTTAATCAGATCCGAAACATGTCTTGCACAGTTTTTCTCTTTTTCAGACAGCCACCTTGTATCGTCAATTGCAGCGACATCTTTTTTGTACGGTCACCATTTACTAATAACGTAAAAAGAAATAAATAACACAGTCGAAGAGTATCTCTGTCGGGGTTGATAAACTCGAAATTCCGTCGTCGTTACATATATATACACGGTTTCCTTTTCGTGATCCTCCATTCTCGGCACGGTCGGTTCTTCCCATCGAATGTTCGACCACAGTTCCGCGGTATCGTTTTGTAATCCGTTACAAAGGCCGGCTTGTTAGGTGCTGCCCACGGTGTACGTATATACGACATGCACGATTTCACACTCTGCCGCTTGTGGTGTCGGTTAGCCCGCAAAGATTTTTCGCGCCTCGCGTAGAGCACCGACTCCCTGGACTCTT
The DNA here is from genome assembly GCF_001272555.1 of Dufourea novaeangliae. Classification (NCBI taxonomy): domain Eukaryota; kingdom Metazoa; phylum Arthropoda; class Insecta; order Hymenoptera; family Halictidae; genus Dufourea; species Dufourea novaeangliae. The sequence continues at coordinate 1,791,153 of NW_015373923.1, read as the reverse complement.
TTCGACGGCGAATTGGATCCTCTCTTAGTGGCGTGGTTGGATTCCCGTGGGATTTTCCACGAACAGGTGCCGGTAACGAAAGATGCAGACGAGTCTCGAAAAATATATATGGTCAATGTCCCTATTTCTAATCATGAAAGAGTTCTACTATCGCAGAAATTGATTTTTATTATATATTTATGCAACAATCGCCAAAAAAAATTTTATTAGATATAAAACCTCCCATTATATATTACTTAACTTTTTACATTAAACAAAAAATATACGTACTAAGAAAAACTCGGGACATTGCGGATATCCTATTTCGCAAAAGAAACAATCTTTGTATTAACCTTAAAAAAGTTTCTTCACGATTTTCGACCATACGTCCGAAATCTATAGTCATAATAATGGGGGGAGGGGCGCCCGTCGTCTACATTACTATTTCCGAACACAGGATTCGAATGGACCCTCGATCAATGAATAATACATGATATACGATAGACGGGCTGCTTGTGGCCCGACTTCATCAGCGGTGGACTGTCTTCGATGGTGGTTCCTCCGTAACATGGAAAAGAAGTTACATTTAAAATTAAATGCATTCGAACCAGTAATGAAAGTATCCTAATAAAGGGTATCTTGTTTCAGGAGCGACATTGATATCGAAAACCAGTAAAACAAATTTAAATATATTTTAACCCATAGTCCAGAGAAAGTCTATCAACTATCCTCAACATGTATCATCTGACTTCCTATTTTATTCCCTTTGCGCCCCCTCCCCGTATTCTTAGTTAAGCAACCTAATTATAACGTAACGTGAACTGTTTCTCCGTCAAAGACAATAAAAATCCCTTACGCCTTTAATTATTTTCTTCTTTTTTCAATACCAAATCCATTTCTGAAACAGTCCCATTTCTCAGCATATACCTTGTACGGCACGCGTGAAACGCGCGTGTTAACCGAACAAGTAATAAATAAAAAATTTAAAAAAACCGAACAAGCCTATGCTTCCCAAGGTGTTCCGGATAATCCGTTTGAGGAGGCGCCGGTTAACGCGGGTGATTTTTAACGCGTGCGCGCGTCGACGTTCTCTCGGCGACCTGTAACGAAGAGTCTTGAAAGCTCCGAGACGATATCTTCATTTTTAAAGGTCACACGCATGCCGTAGGTCCCCCAAGGGACGAGTGGGGGAGGGGGGCTGTTCATGGTTCCATCGGCTTTAAGAGAGCGCTCAATGAATAGTTGATAATAGTGTCCATTGTAGGCCGCGTGTCCGAGGGGATGGGCCCATCTAACAAATGGCCCATTGTTATCTTTTACGGCTCTTCGGTTTTTCTCTACCTCCTTCTTCTTCTTCTCCTTCGTCCCCTCTCTTCCCGTCGTCCTTCTTTACCGTCGCGCACGAGAAAAACACGGCCGTGCACACCACACATGCACACGCACAGGATAATTCAGAACGGCGAAACGATCTCACGTTCGGAGCTATTATTACGCCCGTATCGCCGATTGAAAAATATATATGCACGAGTCGTGTGTAGCTCTCTTGTAATCGGGCAGGTATAAAACACCAGTTCTTTTTTCCTTCGTATAAGTTCGAATTTCGCGCGTGGTATACCTGAAACGAATACATTTGTATTAGATCGAAAGTAGATGTAATTTATTAGGTTTCCAACGAGACGCTTAATAAATTCTTACACGGTACCATTCTCACGGGCCATCGGAGGCGAACAGATGAGAAGGGTGGGGCTTAAGGTAATCGATTTCACGGGTATCGGAATCCTCCACGCGCAGGGGGAGGTTGGGTAATCAATTTTTAGAGGTTAAGACGCTCGCTGAACCTCCCGATGCCCGAGCGAAATTAGAGGATATTCGATAACGCGACGCGTTCTTGGTGTATTACGGCCGGCCCACGGGATAAGGCATCTCGCCCGATACGCACAACGTACAATTGATCCGAACGGGTATTATATACATATACGTGGGCTCACGAACGGGGAAGCGAGTCCCTCGATGGGGCCCCGTCTCTGCGCCGAGCGCGACGACCGGTGCCGGTTTTATTCCCGATCGAATGTTTTTGCCCGACCGTCGCAAACCTAATTGGATTCGCAACGATCGCCTCCACCGCGCGGGGCCGTATATTTACAGGCGGGCATTACGCAAAATCACGTGCATACGGGTCGGTCCCCGGCGGTTTTTAAACGTGTACCCCGGGCCGGCCCGTTTGAACCCGTATCAACGCCCAGAGCCCCTGTTCGATCGTGTCCGTGGAAGGGAATCAAGGCCCGCCACGCGATTCGTTCCGCCGTTTAATCGCAACGGATACTTTGTACCCACAAAATTGCGTTATCCAAGCGCCGTCCGTTCCTTGCGGCGATCCGCCGAAGCGGCCTTTCTTCTTTTTTTTGCACGACCGATTGAATTCCAAGTGCAGCAGAAACACCACATTTGCTTGAATACGCCTGATCAACTGAACGTATAATATTCACGGGGCAGTCGATTGGGAGGTAACATTTTTCATCTTCATCCTGCGGGACAAATCAAAATCGGTAGACGCCCTTCGCCTTCCCAATGCACTCTTTGTCATGTAAATCACTACTGGCACAAATATCTCAATTTATGTAAAGCATCTTGTTCCTTAACAGGTGGATCTTTAATGTTCTTTTTACCTACCCTTATATATATTTACATATGTTCCACGAGAAATGATTAAGGACGCATTTCAAGAAACCACGTCTATTAATCTTGCTTCTTGTCTAGATTGTTTCTCGCCGTGCGACGGGTAAATGCATATTCAAATCGGTACGTTGTATATTATACGCTGTATACTATACGCTGCTAGGTCAAGAAGACAATGCGATCCGAACACCGACGGCCCTATACAATGTATCCTGATATATCTACTTATCCGTTGTAATTCTTACCTTGCCGTTGTATCCGCGTTCGATCAGCGGTGCAACCCGTATTATACGATCTTTCTCCATCGTACGGGTCGACCTTACCTTGCTCTTCTTCCACGGGGAACACGGACGCACGCACACGACGTGCCACCGTCCATGGTCCTGCTCCACACACACGAAAGGAACGTTCCGCCGTCCGGCAGACAGGCCGGGCAAACAGCAGGCGCTAACGTCGATGCATGTAACTGACGACGACCAGATCTCTCTCGGGTATAGGTATACATTTCTGCGTCGTCGACTCGGCATCCCCCTTTTGTCCCTTTTTTCTCTTCTCTTTTCGCATCTTACGGTTCGACAGGGAGCAAGGGTGAGAGAGAAATTGTCAGAAAGTAAGGGTAGGGTGGGGGGGCACATACGTTGAACGACGGAACCGATTGAAATGGACCGATGAAAGTGGGAAAACGCGGGAAAAGAAATGGCAGGGGAGCAATGTAGGCGGTAGAAAAAGATGGAAGAGGAGCGACGTTACGGGAAAGAGCGAGAAGGACTGGGAAGAGACGAGAAAGAGTGAAAAGGCAGCAGGTAGAAAAGAGGAAGGGAGACTCCACGAGAGATCAAGTTAGAGTACCGGCACAAAAAACCTGTCCCGCATAATTACATTATCGGTCACATCTCGTTCGACTTCTGTCCGCGCGGCCCTCGTGCTTGCCCGACCGAACGTGCTCCTGTGGAGTACTGTGGACAGAAGGGCCTGCCGTCTTCGAATACGATGCAACGAGGGACTCCTCCGGGGAACCTCAGGGGGTTCCCCTATCCTTGCTCCCCCCCCTTTATCAGATCTTTCCTCGAGCATCGACGATTCGAATTGAAAATTCTAACAAATCATCTCCGCGAACTACAAGAGTTGGGCTCGGGTCATCTTTACCCGGCCGAGGTTCATGGCTGTTGCATTCCGAAATGCTGAATACGTGAATGCTTAGAGGGAATATGAACATCACATACCCCAAAGAACAATGCCCCTTGGTAATTCGGTGCCTTACTCAGAATTAATAATCATATGAAATACAATTGACAAACATCTTTGTATTATATTCAATTTCGGTCAAAGACTGGGTGTTGTCACTTTCGTATAAAAATCGGTGCTATTTGAAATGTCTCGGTTAGCTGGAAAATAACATTCGAAGTTACACAATAGAATTGAATATTTAATCAGCGTGTCTGGTCGTCTTTTAGATTTTCGCTTATTTTATTCATCATCTTTTTATTGACATCGGAGATGTTACACAGGCGTTGGAATGCGCGTTATCGTAATCGCTGATAAACGGTCGGAACTTAAGGCGAATCGAAGTTTCTTTTTTCCGTTTTTTCTTTTACATAACATCGTAACGTAATCCAGTACACCGCGATCCGTTGCGCTATGAGAGATAAAATGAACCTTCAATCAGGTTGCTAAACTCTGCAGTCTCTACACCGTAGAAAAAATATTGAAACGGTCGCACCGCCAGAAATATGCACCGGACACATGTCCACGCTTTGACATTGTCATCCGTGCATCTTTCTGTCGGTAAACGTATCGGTATCTTAATAGTAATAAGATAATGTACAATGAAAGAATAGCACGATAGGCGTGCACATGTTTGAATAAGTTTGTATCTTGTACGTATGATTTCTTGTCTATTTTGTTGTTGTTTTCGATATTGTACCGAGTCAACATGTGCCGTCCCCGTGTTTACTAAATGAACACTGGCTTCGTGGAAAAACGTACGTAGTATTCTCATTGAAATCTGTGCTGCGCAGACATTTTTCGTTTCGCGACGGGTATTTATAAATAAAAGCTGTCAATAAAAAATAGTCCGATCAAAAACACACGAGATTCGACGCTAATTTACGCCACTTACATTTCTACCGTGAATACAAAAAAGAAAGCTTCGTCGTGTACAATAATGAGTAATGAAATAATACAAAGAGAAGAAAAATAAAACGAAGTATCAAAATATATTAAAAAGTATCAAAACATTAGTTACGCGTACGAGAGAGTTACTTGGAAGTTCACATAAGCTGCTACGTGTTTTTCGTCCGACTGGAGAAATTCCGAGTATACGCTGAAGGTGATTTCGACGCGTCGAAAATATACAAAAGATAGTACGATTAGAAAAATACATTGAAACATAATCACGCACGCTTTGTAAGTGACTTGGACGTCGATGCTTATCCCTTGGAAATATAATTTAATACAAGTTTACGATAAATGACGCTCTAATATATTACATATATGCCTCTGCGCTTTTACTCTTTTTAATATACTTCGGTATCTTTACAATAAATTATTGTGTTCTTTTGTTTTAATAATTTACAATACATCTTTCCCTTTTGTTAGCGCCTATATACGTATGTATGTATATATGTATAGAGTTCGTAAAAATTACGTGACGTCCAAGCCATTTATCTTGTATATTTGTACAGGATAATCGGCAAAATAGAACCTAACAAATATTAATTGAAACATCTAACTCTTGTCGCCGAAGGAAACGTGTCTTATTTTGTCATAATGGCATCGAATAGAAATTTAAAAGAAAAGAAATTAAAAATAGCTGATTACTATGCCATTCGTCCTTTTTGTGTGAGCTGAGAGATGCGTATCCTTTCTTTGGAAGTATCATATACATTTTTACGAACTTTACGCGCACGTGTATTGTAAGTATTCTATACTTTGTACCTTTTCTTTATTTTTGTACCTGACATATTTGCTCGCGACACTTTTGCAGACAACCTGTACATTGCATTGAATATGCTAAACTTAATACGGTAAATAAAAACGTACATTTATTCTTACGGAAATCAACGAATCATTTACCTATGATCTCATAACACTTCATATACTAAAACGTAATAATAGCTACTCCTGTGTGATCGCGTTCATTTTTTAAGAATCTAAGCATTAATTAATAATCAATATATGTCTCTCTATATATATATTTAATATTTTATATATTAATTAATCAATACCCTATATTCATTGGATTATAATAAAATTACAAAAAAAAAAAAAAAATGAAAAGTAAACATCCATAAAAATAAAAGGACTTCTCATTCGTCTCAGCTAAAGCACGTTTCACATACAAAAAGCAACAATTAGAGGCCATGTGACATATTTCTTTCTTTAACTACTATAGTGCATGTACAATGTTCCTTTTAATATCATAATATTAATAATATCTTTCATATATTTTTGTCGTTCGTGTATCGTTAATGAAAGTGCGAGTGCACAATAGTTGTTAGATGGTCGCTGATTCGTTTACGTTTGGCCCTCTGTCGGCAGAGTAAAAATTGATCGCATCTAAAGGTCTTTAGAACAATCTTCTCATTTTTTTCCCCTTCATTTTCTTTAGTTTAAAAGTAGAATCAGTCGAGGCCAGATTGTGACACAAGTCGCAACATCAGTCCCTCCGATTTTCAAGATTGCATATAAGTAACACCGGTTTAACTAATTTCGTATAACATGAATTATAGATACTGATCAGATCTTTCTTCCATTTCGCCCATATCAAATGTGATCCTCATATGCAGCCTGAAAAGTGCATTCTGCTTTTGTGCCGTACACACTTGGAACAATATAAACATAACTCGTATACCCTGTGACAAGCTGTTGTGTCCTTATCAATCTGGCCTTGTCAAAAAATGTTTACTGTCGATGCTAGAATATTTTCTACTATATTATGTCCATAAATAGCTTGCACGCTATGAGACACCTATCATCGTCTTTGGGTTTTATAATTAATCAATGATCATCAATAAATTCATCATTTGTAGCTAATTTCCGATCGACTAACAAACGGTACTTCCAATTCACAGTCAAATAATCTCAGATCAACGTTCTTCCGATTGCTAAAATGATTGCCCAAATACTCGAGCAGCACGTCTAAATAATGTGTATGTATCAAACATTTAAGAGGAATTAAGTCTTCGGATGACATGAATGTACAAATGTTGTGCATGACTTGTATATCCCTTAGATCGGCTCGATATAGAAACATTTACTTATACGACTACGTAAACTATAAAACCCAAAACCAAAGTCTAATTGGCAGTATAGTGTTGGACATTGCGCCCAGCGCAAGGTGCATAGCAGAGCTGCTGCGGCTAGCGAGAACTGGAGCCCTCGTTTCTGACAAGAAAACAATTTTCATGCGGCTTGGATAAGATAATGGCAGAGGTTACACGTATGTGGCCATAGTACCGCTTGGAATGGGTGGTGTTTCTTCTGGTCTAACCTTGGGCCCATATTGTCCGATGAAAGAACCATCCTCCGTGAAACGTCCTTCAACAAAACGCAATTGAAATTAATATATCCATATTTATATTTAAAATCTTACACGCCGAGACAGCTACAAATAATGTGTTTATAGATCGTGCTTGAAAGCACTGACTGACCTACCTTAAACCAATGTGGCAAATGCTTGTGAGTTAGGCTCTTGTTTACGGTGTCGACCGTACTGACCAATGAATGACCCGTCTTCGTTCATGCCTTCTGTATTAAGTGAAGTGATAAAGCAAATAAAATGGAGAAATAAAATAATAAACGTAACTTAAACCGCTAACTAGGAGAAAATGAATAATTTCTAAAGTAAGATTCTAATCTATACACGTACATAATTTTTCCACGATAGAAAAAAAAGAGAAACTGAAAAACCATTGAACAGAAATATTCTATGACCATACATCCTGTTGCATATACATATATGTGGGAATTGGTGCGCTAGCGCATACTCTAACTAAAAATATACATACCTGAATTGCCCTCATTACTCTGTTAACTTAATATAAATTGACCTTTATTGCATTTTAAACTGACCTGTGTCTCCCTCTCCGTATTCCGCCATAGAATCTGTGTCAGATTCCGGATGTTTGCCGTCTTGATGGGAGGACGATGCCAAAGACGCTCGACCGCCCGCCGATTTAGTGTCCAGAGGTTGCGAATACTCATGGAAACCACCTTCTTCCGGATAATCGCCGCGGCCGGCAGCCAATTCTCTTTCGTGTACCGCGTATTTTCCGCCTCTGTTGCGTTTAATAACACAGACAATTATAAGTACCAAGAGAAGGAACGCGATCGCAAGCATCATTCCAATGAACCAGCCGGCGGTCGCGACATTTTCCTTCGGTTGAATGATGGGCCCCTCGCTGCTTGTTTCAACCTCCTGTTGTTCGCTCTCTGTGACGTAATTTCCATCGACGGCGACGACAGACATCACGTATACTTCGCCGCTTTGAAGTCCGCGTATCTCGATCGTGTTCAACAAATACTCCGGGTCCGTTTCGAGGAATATCGTTTCACCCTTAAGTTTGTACTTCACGAAAAAGTGACTTCCCGGATTCCCGTTAAGATTCAGCTGCCAAATGATTCGCACGTTCGAATAGCCATTCTCTTTCGGAATGGTTTCCCACGTGAAATGAGGTATGTCCGGAGGTTGAGACTTCCGTGTTTTTTGTTCGATGAAGTAACTAACGGAATAAAACAAATTAGTTATGTTCAAATTGCCAAGAAATTGGGAATTTGAATATTGTATGAAGAAACGTACTCGTTCCCTTCGCCAACTTTCGTTGTCGCCCGTATATGTATACGATATTTCGTGTCGGGCACCATGTCTCCCAATTTCGCGCTTGTAGCTTCTGGATCCATAATGTGAGGTTTTCTTTCTAACAATGGGCCTAACCTAGTGCCGATTACCGGTTCGTAATAAATTCTGTACCCATTTAAGATACCATTTGGTTCGGCCGGTTTCGTCCACACCAAAAATAAGGCGCTGGATCCCATAGGATACGCCTCCAAGCCGAGAACTGTTCCCGGAACTCCTTCGGGTGTATCGAAGCTTAAAGTTTCAGAAGGTGGTCCCGCGTACCTGAAATAAAGAATTAATATTGTAGATTCAAATATAATAGCAGACAACTAAGAATAACAACTTTAGTTTTCGTTACCGGCCATTGTACGCTAGTATCCGGACATAATTCTTGCTGAATGGAACGAACTTATTGACGAGTGCGTGCGTCCTGTTACCGCCTCTTATATCGATTTCTCGCATTCCCTTTTCACCATCCTTCTCTGTCCACGTTTGGATCTTGTATCCTTGTAATTCACCTCGCACCGAGTCTTCGGGAACTGGATTCCACGAGAACTGCGCGCTGGTACTCGACTTCACTTGGTTCAGCGTAAAATTACTGGGCGCCTGCAGTGGCACTATAAACATATTAAACACAGTTTCCATTGACACGGCCGTTAAAACGAATCACAGAACGGAATAAGCGAGTTCATCGAACTGAACAAACCATCTTCTCCGGAGTATCCAATTATTTCCTCGGGCGCAATTCTGCATTCTCCCCTCTCATTAATAGCCACAACTTTAATCCTGTACCTCTGGTAAGTGGGCTGATTGTCTACTACCAAATCGTTTTTCCTCCAATCGTTTATATCCTCTATGGTCCATTTCTCCCCCGGTATGTCGCGTTTATAGTACACTCTGTACATGAATTTCGGAGCGTTGTGCTCTATTTGCGGCATGGTCGTCCACGATATTACGAGATTTTGCGGGGTAGATCCTTTTCCGACGACATTATCGGGATTCTTGTAAGGAACGTCCGGCAACGTAGTGCACACATCGCTATGTGGCGATGGCAACGACGGTCCTACACGAAGAATTATCATTAATCGCCTGTACAATACATCGAAGCATTTCGACGCATTTAGAATCTTACCTATTTTATTCCAAGCCAATACACGGAACGTGTAGTTCGCCCACGGCGTCATAGGAACGACGTACGTTTGTTCAGTGGCTGGCACAGAATCCCTCGATACTTCCCAAGTATCTGGCGTGAAGGTTGTATTGTGTTGAATAGTATATCGTAAGATCGGAGCTCTATTATCGCCCATAGGTGTCCAATGTACGGACGCGTCGTTTGCCATACAGCGCACACTGAGTAACTTCGGTGAGTTTGGCACATCCTGAACAACTAGCGTCGCCTGTGCTTTGGTCTCGTCCAATTCCGTATGAGCGACACACGTGTAAGTACCAGAATCCAATTCTGTTGTTTTCGTAATCATTAAAGAGTAATCGGTGCTACGAATGAAGCGTGGTTCCATCTCGAAATCTATGGGTTCGCCGTTGCTTAACCAATCGATTGTTAGGACCATACTCGGATCGGTTACTGCATTGCATCTGTAATAGAAAGTATTTACTGTTACACTTTCATGTCGAAAACGAAGGAGTTCATAAATGACAAGGAACGCAATAAAGATATCACGTTTAAATACACCAATTAGTTACCTAAAGGTTGCAGTGGAACCTGCAGCAACTTCATAATCTTCCGGTTCATCCGTAATCCTTGTATGTTCCTTTACCACTAGATTACCAGTAGCCTCGACTTGTCCGAATTTATTAGATGCGTGACACGTATAAGTGCCCGCATCTAAGAATATTACGTTTTCGATCTCTAGATCGCCAGACTCTAGAGTCTTATATCGACCGCCAGTCAATTCTTGATCGTTCCGTGCCCATTTAACGGCCGGCTTCGGTGCTCCAAACACACGACAAGTGATCCTTACCGTTTTACCATCGACCGTAGCGATATCCGCCGGGGGTTGTGTGATTTCGGGCTCTAAGGCTAGAACATTTACGTACACGTCTTTGTATACGTAACCCAATGAATTTGTCGCGTTGCAACCGTAATTTCCGGTGTCTTTCTTCGTCAGTTTCTCAATGATGATCGAGTTCGATGTAACTTTTCTACGCGGATTTGGTGGAGCCTCCGATATCGGTTTACCATTGTGTATCCATTTGATTTCTGGGACAGGTACACCGTCAGCCGCACACTTAAACTCGACGGTTTCGTCTTCCGCCGCATTGATTATCTCAGGTTCAATAGTGAAATATGGTACCGCCATCACTTGCAAGTTTATCGAATACGATTGCGCGTTTCCTACTCCGTTGGACGCTTCGCAGGTGTACGTACCTTCGTCTTTAAAATTGACGTGTTTTATTATCAACGATTTACCATAATTCCCCTGTGTTATTCGATCGTTTGTTCTAACCACTTCGCCGTTTTTACTCCATACTATTTGTGGCAGTGGCGTGCCACCATATATGCAATATAATTCAATCTTTTTACCGCGTAAGGCAACTTCGTTTTTCCTACTGACGTATTGTTTAACGGGCTCGTGTTTGTTCTGACTAGCAGATACCCCCGATGAAATAACATTCAATAGAACTTTATTCCCTAATTTATATTCACTTCTGAATAAAGACGTAGCTGCGCATGCATAATAAAAATCGTCAGAGGCATCGTTTCGAGAGACATTGCTGAACCAAAGGTTTCCTTCCGGGTCCAGTGTCATTCGGGAATTATTGATCGATTTGATGGCCCCGGCAGTATCTTGTATTAACCAATATACGTTTGGTTTCGGCCAACCATCTGGCGGTTGGCATGTCAGTTTAAACGGTTGTCCTTCATTCGCATCCAGACTTATAGGATTTTGATCCTTGAATGAATTTAATTCGGCTTTCCTCACGAAAACCGAATTAGATGTGGCTATTCCCCATTCGTTTTCTGCAAAACATTGGTACTGTCCTAGATCTTCGTCTCGTGGTCGAGAGATCACCAGTGTACCTCGACCTGGTTGCTGAGAGATACGATCGTCATAAGCTGGCCATTCAAAGTTTTTCCCATTTTTAATCCATCGGTACCTGTATGAAATTAAAATTTATATTATCAAGTTAACATTGATGTTAATAGTAAGTATCGAATATAAGGATTACTGTTCCAAGAATAATACAGTTCCTTTAAATGCTATTTACAAACGAACTAAAATAAATCACAACATGGTATCAATATTGTTTATTTTTCTTTAACATCTCAGAGGCCACTCCCATGCCTGTAGAATTTACACCACAAGTAAGGTATCTTTATCAGTACTAGTAACTTTATATCCCCTAAGGCTATGAGGTCATCCTGGTAATTAAGACCAGTTACTCTGGCTTCTTTGCAGAACAGAGATAGTACACTTGAATACGAGTGCAATGAAACTGCATGAATGAAATCTCCATGGAAAATGCAAATGTACTGTTATGCTATTAATTACTATTTTCAAATATTTTGTTCGCATAAACCATCAAACAATTGAAATTGAAACAAGGAAATATTCCTTGATTGATTTTATTAATAATTTCAAAGAGAATACCATTGTGTTAGAGAATAATAAGCAAATTTGTGTTCTATTTACTTTCCAATAACATGCACTTTACCCTGGGGCAGGTTCTCCTTCTGCTTCACATTCTATTAAAAATGGTTTCTCGTTCTCATTGACCTTTGCTTGAGCCACTTGAAATAACTGCTCGTCTGTCGGGGGTTGTTTGGATATCCTTGGTGGAGATTGGACTAATGAAAGATACAAATGACAAACATGTATAATTGTTACATTTTTAAAGCTCGTCAACTCTGCTATTGCTATGCAACAACAAATCAAACTTTTTAATTAAATAAATGCAATGCAATTAAATGAAACAAAGAATCAATAAAAACACTCCTGTAACTAATAAAAAAAAAGTTAAAACTTAACATATGTAAAGAAATGCAGTGAAATATAGTGAAATCAAAATAATAGAAACAAGCTTTTAATTTCATAGAATGTAATTACATTAAACAGAATTCACTTAGCATAAAAAGTGGTACAAATGCAAGTAAAAGCAAATAAGTATTTTTTTTTAAATTCCTGAATTGTATAGCATTAAACTTTCTATTTTAGACATCTATAAAGCATCTTAAATGTACAATAACAGAAATCAATGCGATTTGTTATTAAAAACTAGATTTGTAGTAAGCAAATCTGTCTCTAACAACTCTACAATTTTTTTCACCTCCTATAATATCCAGGATACGAACTATAATTAAAAATCACAGATTGTTATAGAAACTGAAAGATCGGGATGGGTGTTAACAACAAATTTATTATGCCAAAATGAAATACAACAACAGAATTACACTCACTTATCGCTGATGCCTGTAGGACCAATGTTGAGATAATGCACACGATGAGCTTCATGATTGGCCGGTATTTTCTTAATCTAGAAATAAAAAAAGAACTGCCCTAAAATTCGCGGCTATCAAGATTTAAAACAAGGTGTAACAAACGTGATCGAAGCATCAAATACTCTGACTATGAATTCGAATTGGATATTCGAAATCGGACTTCGAAGCGATCCGGATGCCTAAATTCATTGCAGCCATTCGAAAACACAATACACTACGGCATAGAAACCGGAAATTCATCGTTTCAATCTTCACTATTCATAACGAATTTATCGAATGAAATCGTCAAAGCGGCCTTTGCTAAGTCCTATTCACGGCCATGAAAAGCGATTTTTCGTCTTCGGTTCGAACGGTATCGAATTATTGTTTGCACTGGTTCGTATACATGTCAAACTTGGACAGGCATTATTTCGAATACAAAACAAATGATTGTCCACTTTTATCTTGAAGATAAAATTATTTCATATCAGGATCAAATAAAACATTTTAAAGTAGCAGTTCATTTCAGTTCACTACCTCAAACAAACTAATAATAGCCAATTTCAAATACAAAACGGGTTAACAGATGATTTGATTGAAAACCGAATAATGAAATAATCTAAATAAACATCGCTTGCTTGTCGAGTAAAAACAATGCATGAACCCTTGGAAATAATTGCTAATCGAGTAATTATTTTTGAAACATTTTATTCAAGTAATGCTCAATCGCAATGCACACGCTCAAGGCTGTAAATCATTTACACGAACAAAAAGTTCATCTCGAACGATACTAGTTAAAATTGTCAAGTTCCGTGAAAATGTTACACTGTGGTAAGTTGCCAATGGAGATGTGAAAAATGGGCGTGCTCTCCGCGGCGACGGGCAGCATATAGATCAGACATGTGTCAGCGTACCCGGTTAATTGTATCAAGCGATTCGAAGCATCCTAGAGTGCTAATATCTGAAGGCAAACGTGGAGAAATAAAAAAGATCGGCTGTACGGTAATCAGGAATTGCTTTTCAGGTCGCGCGCGATCGTTGTCGGGAACAGGTGATGGTGTCATGATGATCTCACCAAAGTTGTCCTTCGAAATCACAACATCGCGCACGAAAATCACGATTTTATAGTCGTTTGATTCGATCGCCTATCCACGACACACGTCAGACAGTTGTCTGATATTCAAGAAAATCTTATCGATCGGGCGTTAGCTGGAAAACAGATTTTCCTATGGGGAACCAAAAAGGAAAAAAGGGAACACACACGGGGCTGGGCATACGAACGGGCACACCCGCGAACCAACATTGATCGCCGACGCTGTTCCGCTCGTTTCACGCGTTCCACACCGACACCTCGATCCTGCGTCACTGAAAACCTAACCGTTTTCACAATGTTAGGGATCGGCTCACCTATCTCAACGTATTCGGAAGTGTTTATAATGTTAAAATCCCGTCATCACCAAGGCATCATCGAAAAACCACTGACTCGCGCACACGTAACGCACCGTACGGTACTGTACCGCTGTAGATGTGCACGTTGCATGTATTGCAGCTACGTCCTCCCACCTAACGCTTCCCTGCTACACTGATTCACACCGATGCGCCTTTAACAAAACTCTTAAGGATCTCTCACACCGTGAATAGATTTGACATTTCATTCTGCTGTACTGAAATGATTTATTAATGGCACTCCTTTCGTACATTAGATTCGAAATACTGAGAAACATGAGGAAGTTTATTGAAATGAATATTGCATTATGCTGTGTACCAATAAGTAACCGACTATTTTGGCTCCATTCCTGTGAGTTAAATTCGTGGCACTAACAAAAAGAAAGAAAGTCTTAACCGTATTGTTAGTAGAATTACGGAATAAGCAAGATAGTTAGTAACATCCGTTAGTTTAAGCTTCAAATGCACGAAATCCGTAGTCTAATGTAGGACAACTAATCGAACTTTCTCGTGTGAACGATCCCTTATAGGAGTGAATGTTCCTCGGCCAATAACGGTCGAGTCGGATCGAAGATATCTGCCGCGCCAGTTTCGAAAAAGGCGCGCCCTCTCAGCAAATGATGCTCCTATGTATAGGATCCGAAAGTGCAGCTGCGTATACTTTGTGAATAGGGAAAAATGATACGGTTTAAAAGTGACGCCGTGTAAATAGAAGCAACAACACGCGTTGTCGCTTGATTCGTGAGATATTCAGGGTATGAATACAATGTAACTCGATATTCAAAATTTTATTTCCATTATACATAATGATGAAAATTCGATAAATTCTGGTCAAGTAATATGGAGTACAAATAACGATTGGTATTCAATGAAATTAAATAATATCGGAAGGCACTGATATCCTTCCATTATTCATTGATAACTTTTGTAAAAATAGTAGAATAAAAATATTCATATGACGTCAGGTATACGGAAATATCGGTGCACAAATGTTAATTCAACGGTGAATATATCATCACATGAAAATATACATGCATCGTAACACTTTAACGCAAATATTGTAATAAGATAGCTTTAGCATACCATCGAAGAGCCAATGCTATTGGCCCAATGGCGAGTCTCCCCTGCGATAAGCAATACGTCTGCGTATATTTAAAAGTTCGATCGCGAGTTTAGAACAAAGATGTAGGTCAACTTGCGTTGTTACACGCGTATTCAGCATAATTAATCGACTTGCACGAGTCGGTTCAAACACATCGTACTAAAATCATGACGATAATTATCGCGCGTAAGCATATTTGGCGACTTCACATTAGTTCGTCGGACCACACGCAGTGGAATAACAAGCGTTGCTTACAGAACACCTCTTCGCGCCATTTCTTTTGGCGACGATCGATGGAACGTGCACAAAAGAGATATGCGTTCCATAAAATACGCTGGACACCAAATAAGTACATGCTCACGCTGGATATAGTATCTCTTTCGTTCTATTCTTCGAAACTTCCGTTCGGTTAATTGTTTAATTTGCTTTTTTTCATATATTAGTAGTTACTTAAATCATTCACTGGTTCATTTAAACATGGATACTTGTGGTACACTCACAATAATTTAATATGTATCTATGCAAACAAATTGTCATGTTGGAATAATTTTCTTTATTGATTCTTGTTTCAGTTCATTTGTAATTCTTGTTCGAAATTCTATCTACAGAGTTTGGCGAAGTTTCAAAAAGTACAAGCCGAATACGTAGCATGCAAGAACATTGTCGCAAATTTAGATTGAGCTGCGCGAAAACGGCGAGTCAGTAAAGCGAACATTTTGGGTCAACGTATTTACGCGTTACATTGACATTCTGTTCAGTTTGCAGCATGTGTATACGTCGTTTTATTGTCAATTTACAAAATAAACGGTCAAAGAATTTATACTACATAACCATTGATTAAAGCAACGTCAACCATAGAAGGAAAATTTATAATCGATACTTTTGTACAATTTTATACATTTTCAAAATGAATATGCAATTAATAGCTTAGCTAGTTTTCTCATTAACTTCATTTCTACAAGTAAAATTGAACTTCATTTCAAAATTGCAATATAACAAAAATAATTTAAATATACTGTACTACGATTAAATATATTGTGTCTCTATTTCATGATAATGCAGTCTTGCATTCATATATGTATAAATTAAAAATCACTTTGTCAGTACTATACAATAAACAATTCAACGTCGCTTCTCCTTCTCGCAGCACACTATGTTACACTGTATAAATAATAAAATAAATTTAATTTCCTAATTATATAAATTATACAATTTGATACTGATTCGGTTCTACCTCATTTATATGTCGTAAAAAGAATGTGACTTTTACTTGTTCCACGTGGCGACAAAGCTTCATAGCTAAACTCGTCCGTAGTTTCATGTGTTGCGTTAAAGACGGCAGATTTAATAATAAAAATGCCAATCCATCAATTTCCTGCAAAATAAAATGAATCTGTAAATTAAGTAATTGCTGTGAAATTGTTCATCGAAAAGTATCTCGTATACCATACCTCTTGCTTGACTCTATACGCAATGTCTTTACAATCATTCGTTTTCCTTAAGTATCTAAATACGTCGTCAACGGTCCAGAATAACGGATTCGAATCAAGCTTTCGCGTTTTCGGACGTCGTTGCTTCTGTTGCATCCGCACGTATTCGGCATCTGCTTCTGAACAATCAGATTCGATACTTGTGTCCCAATCTCGTTCTCTTTTGCTTGCCCTAGTGACAGCATTACATTGATTATATTTCGATGAATGTTGTTTGCTGCTCATGCTACTGGGACTTCCTCTGTCTTTCGTTTTCCTATCGTTAAACGAGCTTCCAGAATCTTCTGAAGCGTTACTCGAAGGAGGTTCAGTTTTAAACTCGTCGGACTTTTCTTCTTTCTCTAAGCCTTTCTGAATCATGATGTCTATTTCAGAGAGTTGTGGTCGTTGACAATCCTCGAGGGACACTTCGAGTCCTGATACGTGTTTCGCTAAGTCCAGTGACATAAATGGCATCTCCTCTTCATGATCGAAATCGTCATGCGCCTCTTTTTCCCTATTTGCCCATCTACCTCGTCTTCGCTTCCTTCTACCACCCCACGGCTTTGGCTTCTGTACCATGATACTGGTGTAACCTTTTGGTTTTCCTCTTCTTCCGGTACCCACTGAGGCCGCTGAAGTAAAAACGTATTTGCTACTAGTTGTAATTATAACAGAAGAAAATAGTACGGTAATATGAAGAATACTTACTGAATTTTGCTTTGGACGTCTTGTGACATTTATCAGGACACTCATTTTCAGGTACATGTAAGGGACCAAAGAGATTCGGGCACACCATTAATTTTTTACAAATATTTCTGCAAAAATCAGCCACCATGTCTCCAGACGTTACAACAGCAACACTTGCACGATACGTGTTGTTTTTATGTTTTGCCTTTAAAACTTCTAAGTGGTAACCAGGGTCTGGTTTCGAATCACACTGCAGTACTTTCAATATGCGGGCACTTCTATACCCAACGGATACGATCATTGATAAAACTTCTCTCATAACTAAAATTACAGGACCGGGGCCCACTGCTTTTGGCAGAGTGGCCAATTTTCCTTTGGAAATCATTGGTCCCGTGAAACAACGGTAATTGAAATATATCTTTGGACACCACAACGAAGATCGTGGCTCGGATATCGGTATATCCAGAACGCCGTTCTTTTTCTCCTCCTTGACAGGTGTGTGTAACTTTTTACAAACCTCTGCATAGTTTTTCGGTGGCTTCAGTGGATAGTGATTAGATTCACACCATCCAACAGGGAATATTTTTAGGGAATGCATATCAACGATATTCTCTGGCCTTGTGTTATCATAATTGTCTAACTTTAACCACAAGAGATTGTCAACGATTTTTGCAATATACGCAGCACATATGATGTTTTCGTTTCCTGGTTCAACTGCTTCTAGTCGCATACCAGATTCGAAACCTGCATCTGCAGCACTTTGTCTTTCAAAGAATAGTGTCTCTTCTGCAGCGGTTGCTTGAGTCTCTTTTAGATATTCGTCCCAATCAAATTCTTCCCCCTTTGGAATCCAGCCTTTTGGCAATGCAACTCTGTAGAAAATAAACCATTAGTTATGTAAAAACTATTGTAGTACGTTATTTAAGACAGTATATTATATTTACTTAATGTTATTCTTCTTTGCCCATCCAACTGGAAATATGTATGGATGTTCTGCAGTGCAGAGCCAAGTATTCTTTTCTGTACTATTGTACGTACATGTTTCCATATCAGTCGCATTTGCAGATGGATCATATACATCAATTTGTACAAGGAAATAAATGCCATCAAATACTTTTATGACAGTAGCTGGACATATATTCATTTGATCACTTGGACTTAAAGCTTCCAGTTTCATGCCAATTTTAAATCCATGCTTCGGGTGTTCTATACTATTATGGAACAGTTCATCCGGTAGATCATTGCCTTTTGGTATATTTTCTAACAAGTCCTTCCATTCTTCATATGTATGCATTTCTACAATAGAACTGGGTGGTTCTAAGAACCAAGTGGAGTCTGACTTAGCCGTAAATCCATACGGATGAAGATGTTCTGATGTACAGAACATCCAGAAATCTTTACACGACGAACCAGGTGTGTCATATCTCAGTAGAAGACGTCCTCCTACATTCTCTATGATCTGAAAAGCAGAGCAAAACATTAGCTTACTGACAAAAGAAATCCTAAATAACAAATTAAAAATTCTTTGTTGATTCTCACCGTAGCTACCCATAATTTATAAGGATGTAGGGTATCGCTAACTTCAACCTTCATGCCTTGTTTAATTCTCTCTGTCATGCTGAGACCATCCTGTACAGATAATAATGAATTCAAAGTGAATGACTGGAAGTCAGAAGTTTTTGTTACAAAGTTCTTTCTTTACGTTTACAACTTACCCCTGATAACATTTCTGATGGAACAGTCCTGGCTGTTGCTAAAAACTCAATCAATTTCTCTACAGATTCTGGAGACCTCTGAAGTACAATATCGGGAGGTTCCAATTTTTTATTGTTCTTCATACACCATCCAAGTTCATGAGCAGCTTCTTTGGTAAGATTAAACCAGAATTCCAAGGACCTATCATCCCCACCAAAGTATCGTAATCGTAGCAGAGGTCCACATGCCATGACAATGGAAGCCACCCAAAATTTAATATTTTTCTCATCTGTATTCTTTGAAAGTGGTACTTCAAGTGACATGCCAATCTCAATACCACTTTGTAGTGTGAGTTCCACATGTGGGAACATAATTTGTGGAACTTCAACACTTTCTGTAGCATCCAAATAATCTTGCCAGAAGAATCCATATTCTGTAACATAAATTTCCACTTTAAATTTGTTGGAATACAATTGTTCTGGTACAAAATAAGTAATGAACTTTTATGTTATGAAATTTAAAAATTTAATTTCATTCAAAATTTATTTTATAATTTGAATTATTTTTATTTATTTCGTAGTAATCGACAGATAAAATATAAACAACGATTCATTTAAAACAATCGTGTGTAATGTTTTTCAAGATTGCATTGATAAGTATAATTACAGAAAGATTGCAATGAATCGTTATTATCACGACAGCGATCAACAAAATGAAATAAATTCTTTTGCGCATCTAATTAACAATTACACTCAAACATTCTAGTAACCCACATATACATTGTATTAATCAAAATAAAAAAGCTCATCAAACACCTTTACAATGGAATCCCGAACCAACAGTCAGCGTGCCGAGTTCAAAAACTTAAAAGGTTACCGAATAATAGAAATCGTCAATTTTACCGCAAACAAACGTCACCGTTATATAATAAAAATCCCGCGAACAATCACTGCAAATTAATCGTGGACAGGACTATCAATTTGATCTTACCTCCTTCTTGTACTTTCTCTTGCGTAAAGCCCTCGCAATGTTCCATGGTTTCGTTATAATATTATAAAGCCTGTACATAAATACATCGGAATCAATTCAGATTCTTCGTTAATCAGTAACGAAACGAACGCGTTATCTATCGACGTTGAGTGCATTCAATGAATCGTAAAAAATTCTACGACCTACCTTATCCCGTTCCGTACTTATTTTTCGTAATTTCCGTGATGCTTGTTTTAATGAAAAATAATATGTATCGTGAATCGTAGCTGCCCGTGCCGCTCTATACTAGCCTACCGTGCGTGTCTTCGTTTTTCTCTTTCTGCCTGTCTCACTCGTGCGGCACGCTTGGCGCACTCGTCCCGAATATCAGAGCTACCTACATCGAATTGAGCAACATTTTGAATTACCTTCGGTCATATGTATTTCATGAAACGACCACTATCCGTCCTCTGTTCCATACACCAAGATTTTAACCCTTTTCTATTGTATCGCAGAACTTCAAGACTTTCCTGCGAGGATCACACTCATCGTCTATTCCGCTTTCCGCGTGCACAGAAGTTTATGATCTTTTGCGACCGTTACATTTATTGTTCCACCTATTCCTTCGCGTCAATGGATCGGAATGCAGAATTAATAATAATTTAACAACCCTTTGGACGCCGAAATTCGAATCATTAAGGTACGTCGCGTACGGAATTCCCGTGATTCCGTTTGAAAATCATATTTGACGAACGCCCATAGGCGTTTCACGTTTGTAAGGAGTATCGAGAAATTAAGAATACTTAGTAAGAGGTAACTAAGGAGAAATTAATTTATTAATTTAATCGGAAATTGAGAAGAAGACAGTGACTGTGATATAAAATTTATAAAACAATTTTTTTAAATTTATGTCAATTTAGGATACTTTACGATTAACATTATGCTATTTCACATCTTCGATTGATATTATTGTATTTAAGCTATTTGTAACTCAACTCAATATATGTCTTATTGTATTATTATTAGATATATGAAAGTAGTTATTTTATAATTCATAGTTCTTACGAGACAGAACAATAGTGCAAAGTTCTAAGGGGTTCTAAGGTTTAGTTCGACATATTATACAATATTATGCACGGTGAGCAATGAAAGTATTCGAACAATAGGGGACTTAAAGATCGACTAGACATAAAAATTGTACATTAAATATCTATAAATTTGGAATAAATGAAACTATAGGTGCAAAAATGATAAAATATTTAATATAACAATAGAAGAATACTTATGTTGCTCGCTCTAGGTGAAACAGAAATATATGTATATTAACGAGTCGTGTATATACTCGTTACAAAATCGATAGACATTGCTGGAACACATTTTTTGTTTCACTTTCACACACGCGTCACTCACATGCCAATATGTTGCCCGACGTGTACCATTAATATAATAATAATAAAATATATATTTCATGACATAGGGATTCGAAGTGTTTTATACGTTTTAAAAAGTAACAGAAACATGCCGGGTGATGAGCGACGTTCTTGAGGCGAACGCCACGTTTAAAATAGACAAGACGATGCGAAAATAAATTCTACGGAAGATGATAAGTGCTTATGGAGTTTTCCAACATCATAGAAATAGGATAAACTTAATTAAATCGAGATTGCAAAAACGATCGAATGGTGTTATATACAACTGCTGTTACCAATAGAGGAAAGCCAAGACATGGTGACCAGATAATCGTTTTATCTTCTGATTTCGTTACAGCAAAAATATCTTCTCTCAAATAATGATAAAGCTTAAATAATATAGAATGAATAATTTAAGGTTGCTTTAAGAATAGGAGTACATCACCTGCAATGTGATCAAAGAAGTATATACATATATATATACATATATACACTTATCTTTCTCGATGTTTTCGATACTGTTAGCAGACGACACACGTGTTCCTGGTTGCAGTTGTAAATAACTGTAAATCAGGGAGGATTATTTCTTTTATTCTAAATGCATTTGACAGTATGATACGTACTTGTATCGTGTGATATATTTTGAATCATGTTGTTTCTACTGCGAGGAAGCACATCCCGTTGTCTCGGGAAAGTTTTCAGTAAAGTTAAGTCGTTTGAATTCTGTCTTCCGTTGTTACTTAACCTCAATGGACGATCTCCACCAATTTGTAGTAAGGTGTTCAGCTCAGAAGCGGGTTTATACGTGTCCAATGAAAATGTTAAAAAGTACCTGGATTATCTTATGTGTACGTATAAAAATGGGTATGACAAAAGTTCGAATGTCAGTGACATTCTGAAAATAGAAACATTGCCAGATTTATTGAATAAAAAGCTAAAGATTCTGGAAAACATACAGAGCTTGAATGATATTGGTAAGTTCAGTACCAATTGGGACACAAAGTAATGGAACTGCTTTTCTCTGAATTAGTTCTTTATTTTACGGACATAATAAAAGTTGTCTAGATAAGATGATTCTTCTGGCTGTGATGTCTATACATTGGTGAAGAAGATCGTAGGGTAACATACAATGCAATATTCAATTTGCCTACAATTTTGACATTTTTTTCTGCTACTATTGTATTGATTAATTTATTTTGCTTTACTTGGAGCACATTATGCTTTTCAGGTAAATTATCAAAAATCAAGTTCTTCCAAGAAAACAGAGAGTGATCTCAAATTCTGTGAGGTAACACTTCATGATTCCATTACTTTGTAGCCCAATGGAGCATTTTCATTAGTATAGATGCGATAAAGAAATCATTTTTAGTTACCAATGATGAAGAAATGAAGAAACTTGCTAAAGAAGAGAATGTATTGTACATACAACAACTGCAGGATATTGATAAAAAAATACTAGATGAAATTTTGGAAAAGATGGGTGCAGAACATTTTGAGGATATTATTATTGAAATAATACCAGGAGTGGGTGGGCAAGAGGCAATGCTATTTGCTCAGGAATTAATGGATATGTATATGGGATATCTGAATTACTTGGGACTAGATTGTGAGATAGTGGAGATAAAACGTAACGAACTAGACGGTTTGAGGAAGGTTACTATAGCTGTATCGAGCACCAAAGCTTTTGACAAATTAAGGTATGAAGCTGGCGTGCACAGGGTACAACGAAATCCGTCAACAGAGAAGTCTGGTCGAATACATACAAGTACAGCTGCAGTGTCGATTCTACCAGCACCTAGGAATATAGATATTACACTGGATGACAAAGACTTGAAGATAGAAACGAAAAGAGCGTCTGGAGCAGGTGGCCAGCATGTAAACACAACTGATTCCGCAGTTCGAGTAACCCATATCCCTACTGGTATAAGCATATCTTGTCAGTCGGGCAGGTCTCAGATAAAGAATAAAACTTGGGCATTGATGAGATTGAAAAGCACGTTGTACGAACAAGAGTCTCATAAGCAAACTTCATTGATCGTTGAATTGCGCAAGAAGCATCAGGGACTGAAAGACAGAAACGAGAAAATTAGAACATATAATTACTTACAAGAACGTGTGACAGACCATAGAATATCAAACGGCACAATTTACAATTTAAAAGGGTTCATGAAAGGTGGAGCAGGATTGGACAAGCTAGTGGACAGAATCCATCGAGACATGCAGCAGAGGATCTTGCTTGAGGTAATACAGCAGACAGTGATCAAATTGGAGTAGACGGTCGGGTTCAGTCAATATTCGCCACATTTTTTGATAAGAAACGACTTCATTTTACATAGGCAAGCCATTGTACATAGCAAATCTGTAATAAACTCTGTGTAATACAAGTAACATTCATTCGTTTATCGGAATTGAAACTCGCCACCATGTCCCCCCAGGCATAAAAGAGTACCGTCTGTAGTCTCGCTCAGGGAAGCAGACAGCCGCCGTAGTAGAGACTTCAGTTGTTTATTTTGAAAAACATACAACAAGATTATTCATTTCTCTTCCCCGTGTAATCGTTTGGTTTTAACCGCCTGTCCAAAGGCACGCATCCGTGTTAACATCTTGTATAATACATTAATATACAAAATTAATATCCGTAATCTCTATAAATATCAAACGACGACATCGTCTTACATTCGATTAATGTACAAAGCGCAAGAATCTGTGTGAATGTGTCCCCCATAGTATCATGAACGTGCTGCTCGCTCGTTGTATACGGCCCTGCTCTAACCGCCCCTCCCCCTGCCCTCCAATGAAATCTTAACGACCTTATTGCTCCAGAAATTACACCAGTGGCCGCGGTAAGCGAATTAGCCGAACGCGATTTCATCATATCCCGCCGGTTCCGTTCGCCGATTATCCCACGAAACGTAGGTGCGCGCTACCCACGAGCCGCGAATTGACATCCTCGTTTGTGCCACGGCTTAACCTCAGATCTTAAACAAGGAATATGTATTCTGGCCACCGGAAGTGCATCCTCCCACGTGGATCAGTTCTTCTGGCAAGTAGTTGCGCTGGTACTACATTCAACGTCTCTTACTCTGGATGGAAGCGACACAATTACGGTTTATCATATTGTTTTACACTGCTCTTTATGTCGCACAGGGATTGTATAAGAGTCGTCATGAAAGAATGTCCTGAATCAATGGTCGAACCTATTCAGGGTCGATTCTTCGTGGAGTCGATTGAAAACATTGAACGGAACCGAAGAAGCTATAACTGAAGTAATATATCAGTTAAGAGCTGAAAATGCTCACATAATCTAATATTTCTGAACGAGGAATCAACCCCAATGAAGCTCCAGATACACAGCCGTTGAGGAAGCGTGTATTGCTCTGTTATTCTCTTCGGTCTATCGGCTGCTCGACTTAAGGATGCCTTAGAAACTTTTGACCATTTCAATTTCGGATCCAGGTCTTCATCGGAAGATCCTCCTGTCACACTGTTAATCATAAGGAAACGAAATAGGTCTCAACGTGGACAACGCAACGGCCTAACCGTTCATTCGTAATTCGTTCTCCGTTATTTGGAGGAAAATTACTGTCCGTCGTTGCTGGGTCTGAGTGAAGGAACGAATAGAAAGGGGAGAGCAGGGACGTATACGGAGTAGATACCGCATTGAATTTCAGGCAGTAAGGTTGTCTCTTTATGACTAGAGTTCGGCACCGTGTCACGGACGTTCGCTTCGAGTTTCAAGTCTCGAACGCGAGAGAAGCGACGAATTGAATCGATGGACGACCAGAGTCCACCGTTTACCGAGAAATCTATACAGAAAATACTTCGAACCGCCCCCCCCCCCGTCTCGTGGCGCACGACAATAATAACCTCCAAAGTCGCGACGGTCATTCTCTTCGACGGGTGCAGACCCTGCCTGCACCGGAGTATGCACGCGTCAATAGACAGCACCAGGAGCTTGTCCCCGCTGGTATACAGCTTCGCCTACAGATACACTAAGAACACCTTGAAATCGCCGGTAACTATCGAAAGAAAAAACATTGAATACTTCGCAGCAGCGAATCGCCTCGAATTGTACTTCGTCCCGTTTAATAGCTGAATAAAGTTGGCAAAGGTAACTTCCGTCTCCCCGTGAGAGCATCCTATACGACAACTTATACTGGACACGAAGGTCCGATTTCCCGATCATTTACGATTCGGGTACGATCGACGACGTTCCCTTCAGCCGGGAAAATTAATCCTGACCGAAGACGATTCGTCTGAGGAGGACACAGACGGTCAGTAATAGAGTAAGGAGGTAGATATTCGGTCCGACGTTAGGGGCCAATCCGCAGAGGTCTTTGATCTCGCTCTCCCTTATGTGAGTGCGGATGCAAGATTGTGGTTTCTTCCTCCTCAGGGTGGTCAACGCCTTCTGGCACACCAGCGAGTTGTTCTCGTACATAACTTCTTCCGGGAAGACGCTCAACGTAGGGGACACAGTCTCGGTGCACTCCGTGTTCACCACCAACAGAAGCATGTTACTGAAGTCGACAGGCTGGACGATGTACGGCCTCCTGCAGTCCTCGTTTATGTCCGTTGGGATATCGAAGGACTCGAAGGAGACGTTCCGCAGGTACAGATACACCTGAAGAGAAAAACAGACTCGATATTCCTTTGTCTAATAACACATGGAAGAACACCGTTTCTAGATCATTTTTGAGGATGACTACAACACGATATCTATTTGATACCTCTTGGTCGCAAGCTTCCGGTCTCGTTCGATTGATCAGAACCTTCTGGTCGAACATTTTCTCGTCTTTCGGGTCGACCGGCGGCTTCTCGTCGCTCTCTTGATAGTCCTCGCGCATACCGTCTTCCTCGTTCGGGTAAGCGAACGCCTCTGCGTACTCGGACTCCCAAATACCAGCTTTGGCCCAAGCCCAGGCTGTTTGACCCACCAGCCAGGCGACCATCCTCTGTGCATTCCTCCATGGCTGAAGGAAACGAAGCTTCAGAATAGGTCTAGAATAGGTCTGGATTTCAAATTTGTTCGCTTAACCGGGCAAATCATCTCTATTCTCGTTAATACACAAGACACTCTGGGCGAGGTACAACTAAAACTCTTGGTCAGACACCAACGAAATGACCGACACCTTCGTTGCTGAAAATTCCTCATAGAGCCTCACCGTGAGCAAGATATTTCCATCGTTGGTGGTCTGCGTGCTCTTGAAACACACAGCCTGGTAATCGAATATCCGGATCCTTTCGAAAACACCTTCCTTCACCAGGCTGGACATCACCGGTCCCCTCAGTTCACCGAAGAACTTCCCAGCATCGGCCTCGTCCTCTGCCGCGATCACGTAACCGTTGTTGTCGACCAGGTAACAGGCCCACGTCTCCGCGCCACAGTGCGCGTGACAATTTCCGAGTCCCTCGCAGCTGAAGGTTATGTTCTGGAAGAGTCCTTGGAGGGCGGTGTGTTGGAACTGGAAACCGACGACCGCTGCTGGCGCCTTTGTTTTCCGTGTTCCTGAAGAGGGAGGTCTGGGTAATTTTTAACACCGAGAAAGAAACGATCCCATCGAAGTCACTTAGGGTAGCTCACGCGTTTGGTGTCGTATCTTTATCGTTGACCTTGCGATTTTTTGGTAGCAATCGAACGTTGAAGGTTTTAAGAATGTTCTGTTAAATTTCCAACTGAATTTATAATTATTTCTTGAAATTATTAAAATTTTAAATTACGTCTTTCTTATCTTCTATGAGAAAAATTGAAATGCGCGAGTGGACCGGTAGTAACATTGGTCAATACCACATTTCTGTGCTCCGACTTCAACCAACGATTAGAACGGCTTGCATTACATAAAATTACCAATAAAAATGGCACGACTGGCAGTGACCAGGGTGGTGTTGTCGGCACCCTCATCGTCGATCGGCACGGAGAAAACGAAGCTCTCCGATTGGACGTAGTGTTGCTCAACAGCACGCTTGTACCACACCTCGTCTATGGCTCTCGGGTACATCTTGCTGAAATGGTCCTCGGGAATGTTCCCCTCCTCGTCCATCAAGAAGTCCTGCCATCTTGTCAGGCCACTGTGAGTGGCCATGAACGCGAGCGTCACGCCGAATCGTTGTTGGAACTCTTTCCTACAAGAAGTCGAACGTCAGAAACCACCGATCGGAAGCGATACCCCCTGGGTGACAACGGCCAGAGTTTCTTTGCACCGCTAAATATGTATACTGCGCTAGCGCGATACGGCGTAGCTTTGGTTATAACGCGTTTTGCATCTTTGAACGTAATTTTTTTCGAGGAAAGCATTGTAAAGTAACAGCCGCTGCGGTAGAGTTTCCAAAAATGTGTTCAAGGCTACTTTATGTAGGTCGCAGTTGATCTTCCCGGTTTCTGTGGCCCGTGGGTCATTCTTCCTCTTGAAGGCACCTTCACAGTCCTGAAAGACTATCGTCCTATCGGCTCCGCGACCTGATCGCCAATTAAGAATCGCAAACGGAGTAACGGAAGAGTAAAAAAAGAAAGGAAAGAAAAACACAACAAATTACCGGTGTTGGTTAAAGGAAAGAAGGGCCAAAGAATTGTTACATTAAAGACGGGAAATTAATGGGAATCGGTACTAAATTCGAACGAACCGCAAGTAGTGGTATATGGATGGCAGCAAAGAAAGCGAGCACAAAAGAGAAGCGATAACAACGAACGATCGATCGAAATCGTTATAGTCTCTAAAAAGAAAACGTAAGGTGCGATGTGATGGACGTTACCTGGGCAGCAGATTCATCAGCCTAGCTAAAGGTCTGCATGGCGTCAAAATGGTCAGTATTAGTAAAAAGGAACGGGTGCAATATCGTTATCCTGACAGACGGATGAGTAAGAGAACGAAAACGATGAAAAATTGTGCAGAGAACGGAAAACACATACAGACACACAGAAACGAAATGGTCTCACTAGTTTCTGTCGAATGGTATTGCAGTGTGTGGACGTATTAACGGATCTATTTAAGAGTTCAATCGTTTCAATCGTCCTTTAAAAATCTTATTTCTCGTTTGAATTTCACTAATAGATCGATGGATTTTTAAAGCTCGTTACATAAAATTACGTCTTCTCTTGTAATCGATTACTGCCTTTCAAATTCGAATTGTTCCTCGACATTCACAGGCAAAATCTAAATTGACTTTAAATCTTTCGCAAAATGTCATAGAATGAGTTAAAAATAGCACACGTCGTACAATTCTTTACACTCGGTTAAACCTTAATTTTCCGTTTTCATGCTATCTATAGAGAACGTCTCCACATTTTATTTCTATGTATATTTATAAAGGTAATCTAAGTTCTTGTCTTTCCATGAACTGGGTCACGTGACGCATGCAGAACTGTCATTTTACGTCGATGCACAGCGATGCTCACCCTTTCTCTCCGCGCGTTGTGCTGGGATTCGCGAACCATTCGGTTACCTTTGCGTCGAACACAAGACTTAGCAGAAGATCCCTGTCGCAGTAATACGACTCCTTGTCAGCTTTGTATGTTGTCGCTGTTCGAACGAAATCAAAATGTCCGTCACACTCGGTATATATGTTCCGAAAATTGTTAAAGCAATCGTACCGTTGAGCACTTACCCTTTGACTTACGAGGCGTGTCGTTACCGGAACTCGTGACCGAGTTTTCTGGCGGCTGGGATGGCTGTTTCATGTCGTTCCATTTCCAGCGCGGCTGGCGGGTACGCTCCAGAAAGTGTAGGAGCTGAGCCTCGGAGGAATTGAACGACTTTTCGTCCTCGTAATGATACCTAATCGTATAGAAATCTTTTATTTAATGACTGTGGATACTAAAATTTGTATGCTTTGCAAATGACACTTTCAAGGGAAATTTTGTACTTTCATAAAATTTCTATAATATCAGGTTACTAAACTGGATTACGGTTTGTCATACGGATGTTTTTTTAATAATGTTAAATACTGTTCAAATGTAATAACGACCACAGAAACGATTGTCAACGGGTCAGTTTACTTAGCTATTTAAACAGACGAGACCAACAGACTTACTTGCAGTACAACCAATGAGGATGCACCCGCCAGTTCGTACCAGTGAAATAATCAGACACGTTCTTGCCTGGAGCAGAGAAAAGGCTCTCGTTAGAACGATAAAACTAGAATCGATGAAAAAGGGGAACATTTTCTATCGCAGATTCAAGGGAAGGATTCAAGACATTTCTGAAGGGGGACGTTGGCGTTTCGAGGAATAATTTATTTGTCGTTCGATCGTACGTACGTACCACTAACGTGCGAACGATGTATCTCCTCGGTTGCGAACACGCGATGACTTACGGTGTGATCATGTTCCGGCAGACTGACCACCACCGTGAACGGTGTTTTCGGTATTCCCGTGTAATCGTATTTCCTCTTCACTCTACCCACTCGTTTCTTCGTGCACATGAAAACGTACATACATATTTCAAAGTAAGTCCCGACCGACGATGCGCTTCTAAGGTTAGGGTGTCGGAGAAAATACTACGTGAAGTCATGTTATGTCCCGTCAGAGTTCCACTTAGATTGCTCAGCAGAGGGAAAATTGCCCACGGGACACTGACGGAATATCACGAGAAAAACGAAATGTATATACATATATCGACTGGATTGAAAATCATCTTTCTGACTCACTCACGACGATTTCGACGAACAAAATCTACGGGACGCGCAATATCTTCTTGGACACCCCTGGCCAATTAGGAAATTAGTTACCATGTCGTCGTAATGATACTTCGTGTGGAGCGTCACGCTACCGTTCGCCTGATTGACCACGTCGTTACGAAGCTACGAATTATAAATAATCATGTTACCCGTGTACCTAATTTAACTAACGAGGATAAATGGCGCTTCACTAGGATGATCCGTTTACCATAATGATTCCCTCGTCGAACTCCCTTGGTCCTCTGTCCTGATCCATCAGCTCGACCTCCGCCATGTCGACGCTGTTGTACGCCGGCTTGAGGATACCCTGGAACTGTAATTTCATCTTACGGTTAGCTCTTTTCTATTGCTGACCAATATAAATATATAGACAACTGAAGAACTCTTTAGGAGGAGTTGGGGCACTTTGATGCAACAGGGCTCAACGAAACAGCAATAGTATCTCGATATTCATAAACATTTTAAAGTTCATAACATGACCACAAGGTGAGATCGCTTATATGTTACCCTATGGTTATGTTTTTGGACTTTTAAATGTTTACGGATATCAAGGAAACTGCTCCAACTCCTAATATAGTTCTGATTCAACTCGGTTTCAAGCTCATTGAGAGGCTTTGGAATGTATAGGCAACCGATACAAGAAATAGTTTACACGAGGAACGTTACCACTGGTCGGAGGTCGGGATGAATCAGGATGAAACCGTTATTGGTCACGATGAACGCGTATCCATTCACGCCGAGCTGAAAGCGCAAAATTGTGAAATGTATCAAGGGTCAGTCGTTAGGCGATACTTAGCGTAAAAGGAGAAATAGAATGAAGGTTAGATGTGGATTTGCTCACCCGGTGAGGCATCATCAGCTTCTGTATCTCTTCGATCGGGACGTCCGTGCCTGCGACACCGAGGAGATCGGCGATCCGTGTCTGCGCAAAGAAAGATCGTCGCGTTTCAACGAGATTCGTGTCGGGGGTACGCCACGGGGTAGAGTTGTGTCGAAATCAATTTTACGAGTCATCATCATCACCAAGTTTCGCATAACCATAAGCGTATCTACCTTCTCCAATAAACGCTCTATCACAATGAAATTCGTCTAAAGACACACTGTTCTAGTATGAAACAAGAAAAAACAAAAAAGTAATGATATTTACTAAAGAAACGATATAACAATAATCTCTGACGTGTTACGGCTGGACGTATAAAATACTAGCTCAACTACGGTCTCAATAATAATAAAACAATAAGAACAATTAATATCTGACGCAGGCTCTCCTAAGTGTTAATAATTCAAATTACAATTAGCCGCGCCGTTTATCGTTCTGCCGACCCGTTCCTCCTCCGCTGCTAATCCATTAATTAATTACAGAAGAAATATCTTAAATTATTTTGTTCAATAAAAATATGCGTTAATATCATTCGACGCATTATTTCTGTTATTCTAGTAGGATGCTGGTAGACTATCTACTTGGCGAAGAGGCTGTTATATAATATTTTAAACGGTATTTGCACGACAATTCGTCACGTTTTCCACGTCAGATTCGCAGAGGGAGGATCGGTCGTCGGAAACGGCGCCCGACTGAACTCTTCACTCTTTCAACCCAAAAAATTCACATGTTCCAGATGTCTCGGGAACCCGGAGCGGAACCGGAGTTCCACTACGGAACCAAGAGTAACAATAATAATGATAATAATAATGATAATATCAACAGGAGGTATTCGCTGTATCGCAATCCAACAGGCGGGCAGGATTATCCGTGTTTCTACTCGTCTCGTACAGGGCACAGGGTAGACTAAAGTACCTAAACCTACCTAATGATTAAACTAAGTCCAGTACTAGTGTTAGACCAAATTAAGATACCAGAGAGACGAACGTGGACCTAAATGAAACGAAAGATCGCCGCGCGGCCACGGTCTCGCCTACGGGTTCAGAGTCCATGTTTCCAATTTTCATGGAAACTACAAAATTTTATACCCGAAGAGCATCGACAGAAGTCTTTTGGACCATTGCTCCTTGAGTGAAATCATGTTCCAAATTGAAATTTGTAAGTGGCATCTGAATGTCACAAATGTTAAATCACTAAATATTTGTGTGTGTATTTTGAAGTCTTAGAGGTTGATTTTCATCCAGGAATATATCCATATCAGAAGACCGTAGGCGTGGGGACCGTGAGCCGTGCGCGTTAATACAAAAAACTGTTACAGGGGGCTCTATGCATTAGGAACAACGTTGCTTGTGTTTTTGTTTGTTTTTTTTTTGGTTTTTTTTTGCTGCCAACCTCTCTTGTCTCTGTCACCCAGTACGCCTCGTTCACCAGCACCTGCCTTGTGATGTTCTGTGGACAAACAGGAACTTAAAACCAAAGGAGAAAATCGGTTTCTCGTTTTCGCGACGCTCGGATCCTAATCTTACTGACAGACCGGCCGGAGGGGTGGGGTGTAACTTGATACGGTGATCGTGGAATGTATTTATCGATGGATGCATTCGATAACGAGGATTGTTAATTTGAACACGACGATGCGATTTTCGAAAATGTGTTTCTGACCGGGTTGCCTACACAAGGGTTAAGGTTATTTGGCACTGAACACGTATTTCTTTCAGATTTTGGTGACCTTTGCTTCTTGATAAGCCTATAGTCAATACAGGTGCATATAATGTGCGTGTATTTTGTAGGGAGGATTATTAATAAAACGTGGTTAACCTTATAAACGATCATATATTGTTCATGTATTTTGTTGGGAGAATTATTAATAGAACGTGGTTAACGCTATAAACGATGACAGGGGGTAGTATACGATATTCTATTCTCGATGATAAAACTTTTTCAGGACACGTTTTTCTTTTTTTTTATCGAGATACCTGAAGTCACTCGTTGCCTTTCGAAATTACATCAATAACGTGGCGCTTGTTCCTTTGCGATATACTAAAGGTGTATGTCCACTTGTTGCGTATCCCTGTATCGTATCACGGTTGTGTATCAATGTGGGCAGACAAGTGTTGCGTATGAAAATGTATCATACCGTTGATACGATACGAGGATACGCATCTTTAAGGTACATATCCACTTGTTAAAACGTTTCTGTGTCTGTCGAAGCGTCGGTTGTCAAACTCTGTCTCGTTAAAGTGAACATCATTGAATAGATTCGTTTGGTGGTTAACTTTCCCCATACGTTGGTAATCGATCAGTCGTTGTTCCTTACCGCGTTCTCCCGTCGATCGAACACTGGCATGCTGACCGAGGTCATCAGCCTGTACTCCTGAAGATCGCCGTTCTGGTCGTGGGGCTTCTTCTGTTTCCTCACGAACCTACGATCGCGTTCCTCCGCGTTGAACAGTTTCTTCCGTCTGTGGAGTCTGAGAAACCTCTCCTTTTGCTCTTCGCTCTCGCGTTGCTCCCACAGCCAGTCGGTCATTTTCGGATCGGTGATGTCCGCGTAGACTGGGGTCCAGATCGTCGGATGATCAGTACGGCCCAGGACCAATGGACGCGCCATCACGGGCACGTATTTCAGAACCTGGAAAATGACAGTCGATCAATCCTCCGACAAATGTACATTCACAACCAAGAGTCTATGCTCGAACTGTAATAAAAACATAGAATTTCTGCAATTTAAACAAATTTCGATGAATATTAACAGTGTTCTGGAATATTGTAATTTTGCCAGTGGTGTACTACATCGCAAGAATGCGAGCTTGTAATTTTAGCTTGCAATTCGATTTTCGGTGGATCCTACCTCTTCCCTGACTTCGGCCAGAGTACAAAGATGAACGAAGTATCCTCTGTTCGCGCAGGCCATCCACTGTACCTCCCTCACGTCCGCCACCTCACGACCGATCAGATAGGTGAACATTCGTACAGGCATGTCCGCCTTGAACGGCTCGTTGAGATTTTCCTTCCAATTGTACGTCTCGAAGATCTCCTTGTAATTGTACGGTACACCGTCCGTTATCAGCATGATCGCCTGGTTGCACCTCGCTCCCTCGCGTTCGATACGATAGGACTCAAGCAGCTCGAACGCGGTGGTCAACGCCAACGAGAAGTTCGCGATCTTCTCTGTATCTAGATTCGAGATCGCTCTTTTCAGCTCCCTGACGTTCGCTAGATTCGCTTGGACCAGGGTGTCGTTGAAGCACGGCACCACCTGGAATGAAATTTCACGTCAATTAAAAGGAATTCGATCATCGTCACTTATATTACGTATGTTACTACTTCTAGCGTTTTGCGGTATCTCTCGCGAGCGCGTGACTCCGGCACCGTGCACGGAGGGTTAAAGGAACAACTGAAATTCTAAGCCTCGCAAGATTTAGCCCTTTCTTGTTTTTTACACTATCCAGCGAAATGAAATTTCCAAACGATCAAGGGTGAATTACCTCCTTGGTGATGTTTGAGAACGTGATGATGTTAACGAAATCGTTGTTCCCAAGTGTGTCCAGTATATCGTTGACCACGTGTCTGGCGATTTCGCGACGTATACCGGTCATGCTGCCGGACGTGTCGATCAGTATCAATATATCCTTCGGGCTTGACGCAGCCTCGATGTACCAGCTTCTTGTACGACAGTCGAACAGGTCCACTGGTTCCATGTACCAATTCATCGCCGGATATTGCCGCATAAAACCGGTCGCGCTGCCGAAATACTGCCAGGACAGGGACGGGTCTTGCTCGTAGTTGTTGATGAACGTTTTGTCGAGCTCCTCGGACCATTTGATCGCTCTGATCACGTCCGAGGCACGGTCGTAGACGTTAGTCGGCACGTGGACCGCGGACATGTTCAGATTCACCTGGCCGCCGAAATGCGAGCTGTACTTCAGCTCGATCGTGTTGTTCTTCGCGTTTATGAACTCGAACTTCTCCGGCGGATCGACGTCCGGCGCTGATACCGCCGATGTCTCCGCCACGTCCATGATCCTCTGATAGGAAATATACGGTGGAATTAGAAATTGACCGTTAACGATTAGGTATAGCTGCTTCAAAGATATAGCGTTGGCCATAAAACTGATCGACCTTAAACTTTATGTGTTTCGGTAGCCTAATCTTGTCATTCGATAACCTTGAGTTGTAACGGGTAACTCGACCGTCGTTCAAGGCGTACGACGTTAATTTGAGATCGGTTTTTATGGTTTAATGTAATTAAAAAAGTTCTTATAGCGTACTCATTTCAAATTTTTGAAGCAGCATTCAGTTCAGTAACGAAAGCGGAAGGAATTGTTTTTGTTTTTTTTTTTTGTCACGGAACAACATATTGTTATCGGTGTACCTTGATCGCCGATATCTTGGAGTCCATCATCGCCTTGATGTCCTTCGCGATCTCGTGGACCAAGGCGTTGCCATCACGTGGCTTCGCTATCGCTTGCTTGTAGCTCTCCTGGAACTTTTCCACGTTGGTCACGTACTTGCCCAACTGTGACAGCTCGAAACCCAATTTGTGCGCCCATGTTTTCACTCTGCGAGATGGAACAGGTTCCACGTGATTAAAGTCCGTTGGACGAGGGATCGGAGGGGTTAAAGTTTTAAACGGGCATTCTTGAGGGTAACTGAACGGAATACTTTTTTGTACAAGTAATCGACATTCAGTTGCGTTTCGACTGTAGACGGCGACGAATGAAAAATACGATTGGAAGATTTCAAACCATTACAATGCTCTGTACATCGTTTACATATCGCGTACTATACACAAAAGTACAAGAAAATCGGTAATTTTTAAATAATTCAGAAATGAATGGGTTAAGACGAGATCACGAGGAACGAGATCCACGTTTTCCACGCGAAGAGGGAGCTGGCGCATGTCGATGACAGCAACGGTCTCTTTCCAATCGGTAAATAAACCCGATTACGAGGGCAGGTTGAATCAACGGTCGCAGAACGAACGAAACATCTGAACCGAATTCACGAACCGAATTACTATTATCAATCGTTGACTGCCTTATTTTCCCAGGTGAGTGTTTCACTTACGTGTTGTACGATATACCGTCACCACGGTCCGGTGCCACGATCAGGATCAGGATGACGATGACTGGTGGAAAACGGGGCCTCATAACTACCCGTCTTCTTGGCTGACGGCTCTTCTCCGCTGTTTACGCGAGGACACGGTAAACAAAACTGAGGCCGAGAGGAGGCTCGCGACTGACATTAAGGATACTCTCGGCCTTCCGTGATCGTCTTCGTCGTCGTCGTCGTGTGCGCACCGTTCCCGAACTACAGGGGGCAACCAGTTTACCAGAGCTTATCGATCGACGCGCAGCCGCTTGGAGCTTGCGCCTCTGGGGTGTTTCTCTCTCTCTCTCTCTCTCTCTCTCTCTCTCTGTGTCACCCACCACCAGCAACCAACGACCACCATCGTTTCGTGGCCCGACGCCGCGACGCCGCTTACGAAATTGATAGTAATGTTTGTCTCTGAATGTCAGACCGAACGGCGACCGAGGGAACGCGGCCACCTTTGTTATTCCTTGGGGAGGGAGGGTTTTTTTTTCTTTGCTGTTTTTCCTTCTCCTTTCTGGTGTTCTTTGCTGGGTTCGTTGGCTCCGCGGGAGGGTAGGTACGACGCGAAGGGTGGTTCTTTCCCTGCGCTTCGATGATGTTTTCGTACGGGTGGACATTGGTGGATCCGCCAGGGTTGGGAATCATTTCGAGGAGCAGCTCCTGATGGACTGATCGGGCTCACTTTGGATCTTTGGATCGATATAAGGTGGCTCGTCACTCTTTAAGTGTTTCATTTCATTTTCAAGCACAAAACAAACCAAAATACGACCTTATCCGGTGTAAGTTGTACAACAAAAAGCTTCCTAATAAATTTTCCATACAATTCATTTTTTGACGATTTATGACTTAAGAAACGAAATAAAATGTGTCTGGCTACGTACTGCCTTTTCCACTGCGGTAGTGAACGTGTTAATATGTGGGAATCCAATTCACAAAAATTCCGATTTCACTCGAAACGGTTTGCAGGTTTTTTAGGGAAACCTCAATAGAAGCATCAGGCAATTGTTTTTCCTACTTTTTCGTTCTTCAGGGCGAAATTTATCCCTTAAATGTACGTTCTCCTATTTTCCATCTATCTGTCTATCTTGAAAACTATAGTAGATATAGAAAAATTGTTAGAATGAAAATTTAATGGCTTTCTATGGCCTATAAAAGTTGTGCAACGAAATTGTTTAAAAATTTGTTATTTAACTGAGAAAAAAGGATTAAATCTTACCATGAGGTTTTTAGTGGCTGATAGTTTTTGAAGAAAAAAACCGATCTTCCTGAATGTCTCGAACAGGTAATTAAGGATCCATTGGACTTTTGGGACCAGGAGAAGTGGGATCGTTTTCAGTGATCTCTGGAATTGCAAGGTTCAGAATTAGAATAACGAATTAATTAGGACTTTAACTTAATAATAATAATAATATTACAGCATCCAGTAGTATTTTCAACATATCCTTTGGTACACGTCGGAAAGGAGAGTGTTACAGTTTAATCAAACGGCACGAAGAGACGTCCGAATGACCGAGAGCAGAGAGAGGATGGAAGAATATTTTCTAGGGCAAACCCCTCTCGCCCCCATCAACAGACTTCGCGACGCCGGCAAGGAACCGTGTCTCGCGTCGACGGAAGGACATTTCGTCAGGCTTTATATCCTTCTCTGGTTTCTTTTTTCCTTTGGACGCGATTACGCTCCTCAGATGCCTTTGTCCCGCAATAAAGGGGAGGGTTTCGCTCGTAAGAAAAAGCCAGTTCGATCCATGCAGCTCCGATACATATTAAAACCTATCCCCGATTGGGTCACTGATTTTCATCGAATTGGACCTAAAGATTGTAAATTTACCGACTTTTTCAATTACCGGTAATTCATTAAAAATTAAAATAATTAAAATAATTTTTTTTAATTGAAATAATTAATACAAAAAGTGGCGAATTACCGGTAAAACCGGCGGATCAGCTTTCGCGAACGGAGCTTCGCTTATAAAATTTAAACGATAAATACACATATTCTTATCTACCTTAATTTCAAGATGCTGCTACTCAAAGGCTTGGAGCATCCTTCTTTTTCTTTCTTTAGATATACGACGTTCATAGACCAAATTCGTAATTGTATACACATATTATATTTTATTAATCTTCCGTAAGTCGTTATGAGCTTGAAAATGAAAAGTGTACATGAAAATGATATTATTGAATTCGGTAAAGAAGATTCCAGATATTTGCAGCGACGAGCCCGAAGAGATGTGGAGACTCTCCAAGACTCTCCTCGTCAAAGACTTGTATAAATAGTTTTTCAGAGGGTTGAAGACATCGTACGATTTTTAGTAAAAAAAAAAAAAGTTCTTCGATTACAGAGCCGATGCTTCAAAGTTTCGAGTGGTGGAGGTGTTCTTTTATTATTTTTGTTTCCGAGGAGGCGAGAACTCTCGCGACCCAGGACTACGGACGTTATCAGAACAATGGCCCCGGGGAAAGAATGGAAGCTTGTCACCGGAGTAGGACGCGTCTTCTGGGTAAAAGCGAGGTGGGAGGGAAAAGTTTATAGTTCCATAAACAAGATCACTCTGGGAACTTCGTAAGATTCCTCGTACGTTTTGCGCGCCGTGGATGAGCCTTCAGAAGTGGATCGGCGAAGGCATGCACTTTCCAGGCGCTATACTCCACTCTAAATTAGCAGTTTCTCTCTTAAAAATAAAAAATAACAAGAATGATCTTTATGCAGCGCGCTTACAGACTCTTTGTAAATTTCATTCTCTTTCGACACTCATCGAATTTCTTCATACGCCATTCTAACCTCTGAACAAGGGCTCGGTACATAAAAACAGTGAAATGCAACTTAGGGAAATCTGCTGAGTTAATTACCATTTTGTGAAACTAAAGGTAAATTTTGGTACTGTAACCCGATACGAAATTTCATACCGACAGTAATTTCTGATCTAATTGTTCTCAGCAGCGTGTTTCATGGGATACAGTCGGTATCGACGGGACGGACATACTCGTTCAGAACAGTCATACAAGCGTCCATAAAATCCTAGTGACCACAACGGCGAACAAAAGGGAAGATACAGCCAGTCCTGATGCTCTGCCGCAATCCTCTATCTCGTACTCCAGAGGATGCTCCGTGAAACAGCCCTCCAGGCGTCTCCTTTTAAGATCGTTCAGCGGCATTTTATGACAGGGCGCGTCCTCGGTGCCGTTCGTGTACTCCAACGGCGAAATGATCACGGGCGTCACCTCTAATCTCTTGTAGCAAGTGGCGTACATCGCGTCGACGACGACCAGCAGGAGATTCGTGTGCGGCACCTGTCGAATAAAATCGGTCAATACGGTATTACAATTGCGTATACCTTGCCGTTTCTGTTGCCGTCCAAGGGTTAACCGTCATATTTTTGTCTTTTCAACGACACGTACTCTACGAGCATAGAACGGTCTAGAGCAGTAGTCCGGATGATTGGTGATACCCTCGCCGGCGATCGTGTAATTCATCATGTAGAGGGTCCGTTTCTGATCGCAGGGGTAGTGATAGAGGTAGGGACGGGGCGGCGGCGGCGGGTCCGGTGCGTCCTCGTCGAAGTGAACTTTCGCCAGGCTGGCCGGCAAGTTTACGAACTGGGTCGTGAACCACGTCACACGCAGCAGAAACCAGAGCAACAGTTTCCAGGCGTGCATCAGCGGGTCCGTCAGTCTGCTGGCCGCATCCTCGATACGCTGCAAAGCAGTTTTTGTTTCCCCCCCACCACTGGTGAAATGTTTTTGCGCCCCACCCCCTCTGCCTGGGGGTGGGGTGGGAGGGATCGGCTAGTTCCCAGCCGAGTTTCTCTCGTTTTCGCGCGAACTTGCCCCCCCCCCCCAAGTGGCGATAACCTTTTTTCCTCCTTCTACAAACTCTGGGATATTATTAGAAATTCGAAGAACCAAAACTTAGCAGTTCATACGCTTATTTATGTCCGAACAATTGAAAGGTTTTTGTAACTTATAATTTTATGTAAGTGGTAGTGGCTGTGTGAGATTTTGGGAGAATTTTTGTTTTCTTAAGTTAAAGATTCTTCTGTTAGGCTTCAATGAGGTAATACTACCATTCTATATATACTCTATTATAAATATGCACTACCGTTTATAAGTATTCGCCCAAACATCATAAGTACACTTTATCAAAAAAAAGACGGAGTAAGTTTTTCAAAAAAAATTACCTCTACAGCAAAAGCAGAACACCAAGTACAATTCATCGTCGTTTATCGAAACTTCCCAAAGTAATATGTAAGAACGATAAAAGAGTGAAAATTCCTTGTGTGACAGGGCGACTACTTATGAACGTTACTGTAGATTCTCTGGTCGCGCTGATATATGTATGTACGTCGAACGTGTCACAGCCACTTACAACTTCCTCGCACCAAGCCTGATAATCGTAAATCTCCACAGGATTATAGAGGCCTTGGCCGACCATGGAGTTCATAACAGCGCCCTCCTGCGTCCCCATAAATTGTCCGGTGTCGTTGTGCGCCTCCGATATGACCACGTAACCGTTTTGATCGAGCAAGTAACAATCGATCCATCCGTGGGCGCAGTTCACGGACGAGTTGCTCGGTCCCGACGTCAACTCAATGAATCTGTTATAGAGATCCGTCATGTGCATTTGAAAGCCGATCACCGCCGCCGGCGCCGTTTTACCACCGTCTTTCGGGAATATTCCGATCGAGACCGTCACTATCGCGTCGGCGCCTGCCTCCCAGGGAACTGCAATTTATCATTATTACTGTTCGCCATAACCTCTACCACAATTAACACGAAAATTTCTCTTCGTGGTCACTTTTGTAGTCGTAATTTTCAAATTCACCTGGAATCACTTGTGACCCTTATCGATAATTTCTGACAATTTTAGAGCTACGGTAAATCATCGATGAGTGTCCGAAGGCACCTCCGCTCGGTGCCGAGGAGCCGTCGAACACTAATCGATGATTTACTGCAGTACTGTCCACTTGGCTTTCGGGAAGGGTCTGTATTGGATTTTTAGATAGAAGGGCTAGTATTAATCGTGAGTGACGAAGAGTGTATACCTGTCACGGATATACTGTTAGGGTCCAGAATATTCTGGAAAATGGCGCCCTTGTACCAGGGCTCGTTGACAGCCCTCCTGTGAAGATCGCCGAAGACGATACCGTCGAACTCCGCGGGCACCTTGTTCGTGTCTAAATGATGCCACCTGGTCAACCCGCTCTGTGTAGCGACGAATCTCAAGAATATCCCATAAACCTCGGCCAGATGCCGGGCACGGGGATCCTCGAATACGAAATCATCGTCGAAGCTGGCATTCGTGGCCTTCGCGTCGAACACCAGTAATTGCATCAGCTCCTTGTTACAGTAGTAATCCTCGCGGGATAATGTTCTTCGGCCGCAGTTCGGCAGCTCGTCCGTATCATTATGGTATACAGAATAGGTTTCGTATTGTTCGGACCATCGCCAGCGTGGCTTGTTCATCAGGTCCAAGAAGTGTTTCAGTTCCTCCTCGGGATTGTCGAACTCGTGACCCTCGAGATAATGGAACCGACAATAGACCCAGCCGGGATGCACACGCCAGTTGTTGCCCACGAAGAAGTCGGTGATGTCGATGCCCAAGTTCTGGTTCCTGCGTATCTCGTCACCGACCTTGAAGACGAAGAAGATACATGATTACGCTACGGAACACCTTGGATCAAGGGACTCATCTTTGGTCCATTAGTGTTTGGACCAAGTGTTTACAGCTCGCAAGGATTACCTTGATCCACGTCGTCCCGTAATTCGGTATGGCGACCGCGAGACCGAACGGCGTGCCCGGCAACGGCGCGTAGAAGTAGTCCCGTCTCTCGAGTGTGACACGACGATTGTCGTCGTAGTGCAGCTTCACCGGCACGCCTTTTGTGCTGCCCCATTTGTGATCCACCAACGCCGCGCGTAGCTCGAGCACCTCTGGCCCGGGGTTCCTGCACTCGTTTTCAATATAAAACTTAACCTCAACACGATCGCCACGAAAGTAATATCGGCGGGCTGTTGCTCGCCCCGACGCTTGGTCACAGACTTCGAATATTTATCATCGGGAAAAGTTACGGGAACCGAGATGAATCCAGCTTTGGGGACTTCACACTACCTTATTGGACTTGGCGAGATTGGTTACGAAATTAAGGAACACGTGTACTGGTGATAATCTTTTGACGAAATAACTGGAACGACTATGGAACTAGAAGACCATGATTGAAGGACGAAAACTGTTCTAGGTTCGAGAATGACCCAAAGGCCATTACAGGGTTGAGAATATTACAGGCAAAACGATGCCTGGAACAATTTCGAAGTGGAAGCTCTGTCTTCCCACAGATTAACGATAATATTATAAACGGTGGACTATCAGTACGAGTAGACTCTTGATATATGGCCGTGGCCGGAGCTGTAGGAGAGGAAAATTCTCGGAAACGGCGATATATCGAGAACCTTTTCCATGATAAGGCCAGGATTCCATTGGTAATTCAGTAATCAAAAGTATTCCATATGTCAAGAGTCCACTATATATATTTACGATGCAATGAGGGACAAATTGAAATCGATCGTTTCTGCCCAACAATGGCTCCTATCGTTCAACGGATTAACTCGTCAATGCTGTTTCACCCCGCAACCCAGTTATCTTTTTCCAGCGATTCTTGTCTGAACTACCTTGGTCCAAGACCATCGTCCAGGATCTCCACTTCGGTCAGATCGATGCTGTTGTAGTTCAGCTTCAGTTTGCCACGGTATACCGGCCGTAGGTCCGGGTGCAGTATCACGTAGCCGTTGTTCGACACGATGAAGGCGTACCCGTTCACGCCGAGCTTGTACGGCAACGTGAGCTTTCGTATGTCGTCGATCGGCACATCCGTGCCGGCCACGCCCAACAGATTCGCTGTTCTCGTCTGATTGCTCCGTGCGTTCCCTTTACGGTCGAACACCGGCGTGCTGACGGAGGTTAGAAGCCTGTACTCCTGCCAGGCGGTCGAGTTCAGTGTCGATGGATCCTGGCGAACGTCCTCGTCCTTGTGGATCTGTCGAATCGGTGTCTAGATTAGGACGAATCTCGAAGAATCGAGCCTCGATACACGGGGAACACTGAATGTGTACCTTCACAATTATGCGCATAAAATGTCCCTACAACGTGTGATTCTTTGCCGCGGGAATTGTTGATTACTTAAATCTATATACCGGGTGTTCTAAATAAATATTTCTATTCTATGTGTTTGTCCTATAATACTATAGTTTATTACGATAGTTATTACTCTATACCTTCAATTTTCACAGTTCAAACATTTCCCCCGAATGTAGTCAAATGAACTTAAGATTGACACAGAACACCCGATATGAAGACAGTGTACAATTGACACGTTCAAGGCCCCAGTATGTACTACCGCGTGGAAACTAACACCGTAGAGCCAGTGTCAGAAGTCACTCGAATAGACAGAGATAAATTAACACATCTTTTCGACATGAACACGTTCCTCGCTGCAATTTGCATCTTACGCAACGTCGAACGCGTCGACGGTGGACGTTTGAACGGATCAACGATACACACGGAGCGTCGTCTTCTATACTTTTGCGTCTCGCCCAGGCCAGTGTTAGAGGGTGCACACGCGCATCAAAACAGGACAATGGTATTCGACATTAATAATGCAGCGGCAAGGGGGATATTACAAAGTCCAAGGAGCCGTCGAAAAACTTTTCCGAGCGTGTTGCAGTCTCGTTTGCCGTTTCATCGAGACTCACAATTTTGTGGCGAACATTCGGCACCGGATTCTTACTGTTCCATCGTTCGTTCTGACCACGATCTGTACGCAATCGTACAAAAACAATTCTCGCATGCGGG
Organism: Dufourea novaeangliae; assembly: GCF_001272555.1. Lineage (NCBI taxonomy): Eukaryota > Metazoa > Arthropoda > Insecta > Hymenoptera > Halictidae > Dufourea > Dufourea novaeangliae. The sequence continues at coordinate 1,746,951 of NW_015373923.1, read as the reverse complement.
ATCAACCGTGAAAAACTATCGAGGGTCCACTGTGCTTCACTGTGAACCCAACAGGAAAAGTAAATAAATCGTTCTACGCTACAAAACTGACAGAACGATGAACGAACAAAAACCTATCGTGGATTAACACTTAAACCGAAACTTCCCGGTGTTCTTGAGTCGTAAGAAATCAGGATTTTTTTACCATTATCAGGGTTACCATAAAGTAATGTTGTTTTTTTTCTAAATATGCATTACTGCAAATAGTCCTCAATGGTTTCGATAACCCTTGCCTAGGTTATGCCAGTCTACAAAAAACCTCCAAGCTCACAAGTTTAGAAAGTTGAAAAGACATTGCATCGCAAAATATGATATTACGTCCCGGTATATGTAACAAATTATTGCACCTAATAATAGTAATTTGTTACATATTCTCCGTCGTCGTCGGCAATGAACAACGATTCTATTCATAGAAACATATATCTGTTATTTACTTAATTCACAATGATCGACTTAATGATTTTTAGTCCACGTTTCTGTTTCGGTTTAAATGTTGTCAAACAAATGAAAAAAAATCTACTATCTACTGATTATTTTGTGCAGGATTTGCCCAGACATTCGTCAACAGGAGGCGCAACACTGTACAGCCAGCTAAGTTGCTAGGGTAAACAGCGGATTGGTGAATAACGACAAAGACAGGTCTGAAGCAACTAAGGGGGTGGCAGTTGCTTGCTTTTGCTAGCTTTGAACCTGCTGTATGTAGATCTCGTCTGCATTCATTCGCACGCCAAGACGTTTCCCTTTCAGATATTTCTCAAGCCGGGACCGTTGCTCCTGGTGCTGCATCACCAGCCACAGCCAAGTGGCGAGCGCAGGATTCTAATGGAATTACAAGTAGAACATTTACGGAAACAGTGAAACTGAAATTCACTACATTGTCTACATGTTTCTCTATGTGTCTGTGTCTGTATGTGTGTATAGTAACGCAAGAATGGGGCTGACTGAATAAATCATTTTCAGGTTATGGATCTTGAGAAAATATTCAGAATATGTAATAACGGCGATTGCTTCTTTCGCAGACCGGTGATATTTAAGAGCCATACAAATTTTGCAATTTAGCCGAACCAATTCGTAACTCGATAGACGTTTGTTCACGGATACAATTATTCGCAACGAATCAGCGGATCGTTAGTATATTATGTATCTGGTAACAAGACTCTCACGGACGTTCCTGTCACGATATCGCGAACGTATCGTTCCTCCTCAACTGCATTTTTCACGGATCTGTAACTCGAGACATACTTGGCTTCCCAAGCGGAATTCATTTTACTGAATTTAGGAAAAAAGTATTAGGACTTTTAACTCGCACGCGATGCGATGCTTCGTCCTTGATTAATCCGGACTTCTAAAAAAAAAAAGTGGAATACCACCTGGAGTATAATTGTGTACGGCAGGGAAATAGAATGAAAAATGTCAAAATAAATTGCACATGTAGACCGCGTTTTTGTGAAACGAAATAAGTCCGAACTAAGTCTTACCGTGATGTCTGCGTAAGCGTGGGTCCATACGACAGGATGCACCAGGTCCTGAAGGACCATGGGTCTGGCCACCACAGGAATATACTTCAACACCTGTTCACGAACCTCCTCTTGCGTGTGGACGTGCGTGTAGTAGCCCCGATTGAGACAGGCCATCCATTGAATCTCCCTGACCTTCGTCACCTCTTTGCCCAAGAGATAAGTGAACACTCGCACGGGGACGTGGGTGTTGTTGTCCTGCCAGTTCCATGTTTTGAACACCTGAACAGACAGAATCTAGCGTATTACAATTTCTGTTGAAAGTACAGTATAAAGAATACCGCAGGGTGTTTTAACATTTCCATGTATGAAGAGGATAATTTGATCTTTTACGGATCAGGTATATGGGTACCGGTCTTATAGACCCATCAAAGAAATACTAGGTATGTAAACCTACGTTTCTAGGTTTATACTTGAGTACTAAGCGGCACTAAAGGTTTTAAAGTCCACCGAAATAACTGCAGCCTGCATAAATTTCCTCGTTCGACGTGGTGAGTCAAGACCAACGTTTAAGGGCAACGTTATTTTTCATAAACGATCCAATCTTTCCAGACCACTGATCCCAATCTCCTCATTATCTCAGTCCCACTTCTACTCATTATCCCATTTCCAGAACCCTTATTCCTCTTCCCCGCCGCCAGCACGATAGGAATAAGCGGACAGTTCTCAGAGAAAGAGAGAGAGAGGATTCCATGACCGTTTTGTCCATCGTCTAACCGAGCCCACGTAACCGCTCTAGCGTAATCGTGATGCAACGGTTATGTCGCGGCGGTGTTATCATCGATGATGCGTTTTCTGTGGCGCAGAGGGGATGAGATAAGGAAACGGCGCGAGGGAGAGGAAGAGAAAGAGGCGTCGAGGGCGCCTAGTAGGAGGAGAATGGAACGTTCTGGAAAGTGCAGAGATGGCAGAGAAGAAGGAGAGGAAGAGGGAAAAGCAGGGGAAGAAAGAGGGAAAGACCGCGAGACAGAGACCGCCACGATCCGCCCGGCTCGAGTGGGATCTCATAAAACCTGAAGAGCTGCTCGTCGACGAGGACAGAGCTGGAAACGCGACCTTTTTTGCACCACCGGCCAGCGAAAATCCGCGGGAAGAGCCACTTAATTTTAGTGTGGCTTTACGAGCGTGAAGCGGTAGGTGTACGTTGTTATGTAGAAAATAGTGAATCAGTGGTCAAAGGATCATCCACTGAATTGTCAATCTGACTAGCCGTTCAAGGTTCAACCCTACGTGACCAACACAGGGGTTAGACTTAAAAAAAAATGTATTCACGACCTTCTAGCCAATGAAATTTTTATAAGTGGAAACGAAATTGTTATCAGATTTACTAACTATAACAGAACTACTAAAAGAATGACTAATTTCATTAGGACACAGCACGTTCAGAAATAAAACCCTATTCGATGGAAGTTTTGTTCTCGGTAACGCTTGGGATCTCTTATCCCAGGGGAATGGCTCGATACGAATTGGAAACGAAACGGCTGGGGGAGACGGTTTAATGGGCACCTCGGTCAGATTTCCAGGGACCCCGTCGGTGACCAGCATGATTAGCTGATTGCACGGCGTGTCTGCGCCGCACCCACGCGTCTCCCTGTAATTCTTGAGGAGATTGAACGCCCTGTTGAAGGCCTCCGTGAGATTCGCCAAGCCCTCCGTTTTCACCGTCATTATCGCTTTTTTGAACGTGTCCAAGTTCTCCGGCGTGGCCTGGATCAGCATGTCCTTGAAGCAATCGACCACGTCGTAGGTCTCGTTCGTGTAGCTCAGCACGGTGACGAAATCGTTGTTCGATAGGGTGTCCAGGATTATATTCACCGTGGTCCTCGCTGGAAATAATAAAATAATAATATTAAAGCAATCTACAGGGTGAGGAACCTAAAATAGATCATTATACGCGTCTTAAAACGCTCTACTAGATGGTTCGTAAAACATGTCTTTCCATGTAAGAGAAACAAGTTGACCTTCATATGACCCCTACGCGTTCACCTATAAAAAAACTATTTACATCAATGTATGTGCTCATCGATAGTTCAGTTGTCGAGTTACAAGTGACACTTTCAACAGTGTACTTTAAGTACGCTCACAGAACGAAGGTCAAAGTTATATTTCTGTCTCGACGACTTTTATATTGGGCAGGACGGTGATTCTTCTCGAATACACCACGAGATAGTGTTTCATCGAGCGTTTAATCGTCTAAGTTAACGATATTATCGGTAACAACGAGATGATCGCGATACCCGTGCGAAGCTGCATATCCCATCGACATACTATCTCTCTCCCTCGCCCCTAAACAATGCACGCGTAACCTCAAGTTCGCGACGTACTCCAAGTATGCATTACACAGCGTACAGACGGTGACCGCAACTGTATTCCGGCTGCGATTCTAACACAGCTGCCTCGGATACGCCGAATAGAGCAACAATACCGAGACTAGAGCGAGCTTCAGACGTACACGGAGCGAATCGATTTGCACAGGGTGGAGATAATCGTAGAAAGGATGATAGTGTCTTTCGTAAGGAACACGTTTACAATAAGATTTCTGTTGTGCTCTAGCTAATTATCTGTGGTACAAAAAATAGGTCATTTCGTTAAACAAAATCAAGGTGACCTTGAGATCTCTGAAATGCCTCCACCCACAAAAAAAGTACGTACCTTATAAGATGTACCCCTTGAAGTCATTAAATTCCACGCCGTAAAATTTCCATAAACTGTACTGTTAGGTCATTATTCGAGGTGATCAAGTTAGCTGAGACAGCCTCTATATGTATACGTATAAGTCTAACAACTATGACGCGCCGATAATAATCACCGATAGTCTTTCCCATGCCGGTCATGCTGCCGCTGGTGTCCATCAGGATCACCATGTCCTTGCTACAAGTCGCAGCCTCGATGAACCAGCTGCGTACTCTGCAATCGTAGATATCTGCCTCCTCTTCGTCACCGCCACCCTCGTCGTCCTCTTTTTCCTCCGCCTCATTGTACTCCCCAAGAACCTCGTCGTTCTCCGTGGGATCGGTCCTCCATTGCATTGCGGGATACTGTCTAAGCATACCGGTGACTGAGCCGAAATACTGCCAGGAAAGGGCCGGGTCTGATTCGTAGTTCTGACGGAAGATGTTGTCCAGGATCTCGCTCTTCTTGATGTCCTTGACAACACCTGGTGACAGATCGTAGACGTTGGTCGGTACATGGACCGACGAAAAACTTGTGTTCACTGGGATATTGTAGAAATGCGAGTCCGCTGTCAGCTCCATTTCCCTGTGAACAATTTTTTACATAGTTTTTCGATGTTAGAATATGTCCAATTCGAAAGGATATAATGAATATTATATTCGTATTCCGCGATCACGACGGATGAACCTCGAGAGTCTGTTCTTTTCTTTGGAAACGAGACAAGGGGGGGATTAGGATCGAATACGAGTCTCAATAGACGATCTGCTTTAATATCTTCGAACAGTAGGGACATTCCAGGGTTGGGGAGAACGCTAGACCTAGTTCGTAGGTCAATCGTTCGTCTAGATATCGACGTCAAAGACATTCGAAGCTTCTCAGCCTAATTCCACTCGGATGTCGCAAAATCACCCGTTGACATCGAACCGAATTCCAAAATTTTACCAAACAAATAAAAAGGTTTCTGTTTTTTACTTTCGCTTAATGTACGACAATTTAGGGCTCTGGACATGGTCATTTATATCACAAAATATAATTTTCGATAAACGTGCAAGAGCTGCAGAGGATTGAAAGGTATTTCGAAAGGTAATCGACAATTTCCTTTTAATCAACTGGTAGCACACAGTTTAAACTCAAAACATCCGTCTAGCCTATTCTTCTTTCAAAATGGCGGCAAGGAACAAGGACAGATGTCACTGAAATGGCACATGCTTCTGGTTTCCTTGAAAATAAATATTGATTTCGATGAAACACAGTCGACGTACGTATTGGTACGCCTAATGTCAAAGACCTGTAAACGTCGACGTTTTTCTCCATGTTCTCCGGAAGCTGGGGCGGCTTCTGATTGATCACAGGGCTGTATTTCCCGGACACGTAGGTGAAATTCCCATCTTCCTCGTCGTTCTCGAAGTTCTCGGCGTATTCCTCGGCCCTCATCCGGATGCAGGTCACCGCGTCCATCTTCCGTCTGAGCATCCTGCCGACGTTCTCGCTGATTATGCTCACCAACTCCTCCCCGGACTTATCCTCCACCCGCGTATTCATCGCTTTGTATCTCTGCAATAATTTGAAAAAAAAAAAAAAAGAAAAATACGATGGATAGTCTCTTGTGTCTAACGTTTGACCCGGATACACGTTTTCTTTCGACCAACACCCGGGCAAACGTATTATTAATTTCCTGCTGCGGAAACTCTCATTGTTTCCCGGAACAATAAACGGTAGAAACACATTTCTTTTTCCTCGATAATCGAAACCGCTGTTTTAATATGTTCGTTTCTTTTTTTTTGGGGGGGGGGGGAAGATTCGTCGGAGAATTAATGGAAAAGTTCCGGTTCAAGGAATCGAGGACGCGTGGAAGGAGTAAAGTGGAACAGTCGAAGGTTCTGTTTGAATTTTTTCTTAGAATATGTTAGAATTTTTATTACATTTCGTTTATTCGAATGATTTGGAAGATCAGACTAGGAAGTGCAAGTTTTGAGGAACTTAGAGGATGTTGAGCTTCAATCGAGAATGAGGCGGATGTCACCTGGCCGTATTGTCTGGCTTCGTCGCAGCTTACACCTGGCTTGGTGATCTAACAGCTACGTTTTCGCGCAGTGGTACTGTACTTTATCGTTGGAAAACCTAATTTGATTTTCGAACGGTGTTCAGACGATAGGGTACTGTTCTTTTATTCATCTATTTTAGGGGGTATCCTTGGAAAATACAGTGACTCATGTATTCGTTCATATACTTTTTAAATTACAATTAATTGTACACATTTGTATGCAATTTCTATTTGTGTATCCTTACGATTTTTACTTTCATCGTGCTTTCGTGTTAAATTTCACTTAATTTTGAAACAGCAATTTTGGTGATCCGAAAAATCAGTATATCGCGGTAAACAATTTGGGTCGCGTAATGGTAATAACAGCCTATTGTGTTTACAAATCACGCCTGCTTCTATTAATAAACGATACCCACGATGAACGGCAGCGGCAATGCGACATAATCGCATCTGGAATGCCGTTTTTCTGTTTTTGTATTTAAAAAAAAACATATCTAAACAAGAAGCTCAACAAGTGGGACGATAAGAAAGAAAGATGCAGGGAAGTTCGGTTCGCTGAAACGCGTAGCAGGCGGCATCTGTGCAACGGAAGTCGCGCTTTAAAGCTCCTCTGTATCATCCGAACCGTGGACCGTCCCTTGTGTGATAAATTTGAATTCTGATTTTCGTAAAAATACTTTCACTTCGTTAATCGTGTTCTCTCATAGATGAATAATTATTCGAAAAAAAAATTATCAATAAATCCACTGTTCTCTCACAAGCGATGATTCGGGAAGTGAATTTATCTTAGGTCGATATATGGCGACGTTTGACCTTTTACCACGGGACATTCCCTTTTTTATGAAACTTTCTCCCTCCATTTCTCTATCTACAAAATTCGTTTCGTTATCTTAAATCATGGATTACTTGTTTCGCTCCAAACGTTAAAAATTTATCAAATTCTCAGTCCGATGTGAGTTTCTCAAAATACAATAGCTGGCGCTGAATTTACTTTATGCAAAATTCCTTCCTCCTTCAAAGAACCTTCCTGACACAGGAACGTAATAAAAATTTCATTACGCTCGGCTGAAGTTTATGGTTTATTGTGTTCGCCCGAGTCAGAAGTAACCTCCACGGTAGTCGTATAATTACACAATAATTATAATGATACACACGGAGAAATGTAAAATAGATTAAAGTTAATGGTAAAGCGTCTTGTATTCCGATAAATTCAACGAAGGAAAGACATTTCTGACTCTCAGTCCCAATGGTTAGGTGTCAATTCTACTTTTCTCCAGTCCGTTTCATCTCCTCTCACGCTATGTCCCCCTCTCCTATTCCCTCCGTTAAGTGACAATAATCACGTACGAAGGCGTAACGAAAATAGTTACGGCGATCAGCCGATAACGACGGTGGGAATGAGAGAGAAAGAGAGGGAAATATGGGAAGACAAGACACGCGATCGTTCATGTAGGTGCCGCAACCTCGAATAATTCGTGCCGCGTTCAATACAGCGGCACACGGGCCGAGACGACACGAATCATTTGACGTGACCGTGGAGAACGAAGGAGAATTGAACTTACGCTTAATAGTTCGTCTGGTCGGGCCACCTTCTCCGCGAGTTCCCACAATTCGGCACCCAAGGTCTCTGCCCATCGTGTCATGCTGCAAAAGATATTAACAACGGTCAGTCACTATCCGGCTAAGCTGCATTACCCTAGGAATGTTTAGAACATCTTCAATTGCCGGCTAATTAAGCGAGAAACCCTTATTGGCTGTAATAATGCTCGTGTAATCGAATTCGAAGCTCACCGATAATAATCGATGCCTGAGTGGATCGTTAGAGGTTACACCGAGACCATAAGTTGGCAATACTCCAGGAGAGACTAAATCCAGCGAACGTGGACTGTGTACATAATGGCCTTTAGCCGGGCGAGTAAACAAAAACAATTCCTGTCGATGGAGTTCGCATAATCTCGAATAAAATCGATCGTAATGCTTACAATTCGAAAGTCCGAACGGATCTCTGTTAACATTTCTGTGCAGGTCGCTGCACTGCCGGTACAAATCAATTCGCATGATCGTGAAGCAACTTAACCGTCTTTGGAACAATTTATGTTGTACACTTCATTTTCACAGCATTAGTATCACTCTACTAACAGACTTTGAATTTCACGGAAAGCACAGTAGAGCAATTATTAATATCTCACCTGTTCACAATATAACCTACAACAACAAAAGACAAAACCGAGACGTAGTTTTTCTGTTGATCCCACTTTTGGGGCAAGCAATAAGAGAAAAGCTTGACTAACCAAAGATTTCATGTTAGTGTAGTATGGGCAACAAGACAAACATCCACAGTCTACCAATTCGGTATAACTTTTACTCCCCTGAGTTCTAGTCCACCCGTAGAGTAAAAATATCGAGTCGAGTGAAATATATTTTAACACGAAGAGTCAGTCAGCCGGTTTCCTGCGAGAAAGAAATTCCCACGAAATGTTACTTACATGCGCGCGTCTCTACCGAAACAGCCGGCGTAGTGGAAGCAGAGGACAAGAACGATCGAGCAGCAATAGATTCTCGGTCCCATGTCTCGTGATCGTTCTCCTGTGGCAAGATTTGGTGCATCACCTCATTCTGTTCGATTACGGATAGCGAGAAAATTCGTAGCCGGCACACACACCACGTTTTGCACCTTCGACGTCGCTGCGTTTAAAGGCGTTGTGTGGTTCCACGGGGGCCGGCGAGATGTCCCGATTATTTTTGGGTACAGGAACGGAGCGCCGTCTCTTAAAACCGACGAACCTACGAAACCTCGGTCCACCGGCGGTTGTGTTTCTTTCACGTGATCCCGTGTATATTTATAAAATTTTCCGGCAACCCCGCCGCTAGACGACGACCCCTCGGCGCTGCTACACGCCCGCCACGTCTGCACCGATGGATCGTCGACGTTCCCCAATTTTATTTTCCCTCGGGAGGGGTTACATAACCTGGAAAAATATGCGAAATATTCTCTAGGTCACGTGAACACGCACTGTGTGGTCTTTGGATGGCCACCTATGGACAGAGTCACCTATTATTTGACGTGAATGTACGTAAATACTTACCATCTCTTTATGCTCTCCATCTTGAGGGTAGGACTGAACGGTTCACAGTGTAATGCGCAGTTGGGTATGAAACATCAATTATCTTTCGGTAGGTTTTAGTGGATAGATTTGATCGGTTCGGCTTCAGACAGGCGTAAGGTGATCGAGCACGAACGGCCTACCCTAACGTTCTTTTGAACTATTAGTATTATTATTATTTTATTATGGCGGGACAGTGGTCCACTACTTCCTTCAAGGCTAACAGATCTAAAAGTACAAAGTAAGTTTACACGTTCAAGTTAAGTCTGGTTATTGAGTATACTGGTCATCGAACAATTTTAGCGACGTTAATTTCTGTAAAAAACAAATAATACCTCGAACATGTCTGCAGCGGTGTACATAAACGGCCAAACGTAGGCATTAATCGGCTGAAACGTATTCCATGTGGTGGCCGATGATACGTCTGAACAGCTTACACCAGTGTCCTGAGTAACCCGAGATCGGTGTAATCGTAGATGAAATGCATACAGGTTTAAATTGCACTCTTCCATGGAATTCACGATAACACAGAAGATATCGAAATATTATATATGTATATACATATATACAGGGTGACTTCGATAAACACGCCAAATACCTCGTCAAAAGTATGGAGAAAGCTTTTGCCCAAGACTCTTCCAAAATGTCTTACTCTTGTTTATTTAAAAATACTAGACTAGAATTAAGGGAAATCAATATCCAAGAATACCCTCGAAGTAACCTTAGAAGGTTACCAAAAAGTATCTAGGGTAGATGTCTCAATTACTGCCACCTTAAGTTTGTAGCATAACTTCATTCAATCATTTTGGAACATAACATTATTTAAAACCTGTTTCATTTAAAAAAAATAGTTTTATACTTTAAAAATGAGGAATTAATATTTACTTCAAATCTGCAAGCAATCCCAGTGTCCCTATGACTGTCACCCCAAAAATTAAAGTAATTACTATATACTTTAATAATTCATTTTGCACAATAGGTTAAATAGTAAAATTACAGGTCTTTCTTCACTATGATTTCGCCATCACCTCCCATTTACGTAGTCACGTTTTTGACGCTCAAATTGCACTTTCACATTTCGACATTAAGCTTTAAATACCAGGCATGTACTAGAACATGTATTTATTCGTTTTTATGTAAGTCAGAGTTCCAATTCTATAAAAAATTGCTTGTACAAAATTCTTTATACGTTACGTTTTTATTAAGTGAAGTAAATAAAGTTGCAGTATTAGGGACACTGGCAGTAATTGGAACATTCACCCTACTCCTAAAACTGGAGATTAAATATCAATTGCGATTTCAGGGACGGCCTCCAATGTCGTGAAATTTAATTTGCTCGAATAAATTTCAACGACTGTCGAAAGGCGGTATGAAATTACAAGACTAAGGAAATATTCGGAGTGCGTCGAGACGTAGAAGATAGGAGGATTCCGCGTTCGATGCAAGAATCCGCCATATTCGAGCCAAGCCTTTGTCGGCAAGGTTGCGTAACGCCGAAAACACGCAACACACGACGGGTGATCCCCTGCGGACGTCTAATGCTCTATTAACGAATCGCCCGGCGGCCCTGGTGGCGTTCAGCAGCCACAAGCACTTAAGGTAGCTAACGCAGATTTTTAATAATTATAAATTTAGTTGAAAATTTGACAGAACATTTCTAAAAACTTCAACTTTCGATTGCTACCAAAAATTCGTAAGGTCAACGATAAAATTATTTAGAAAGCAACGTTATAAAAATGTCTTATCAACACGAGCCTTATGGAATTACATTTAATAAGTAATAATTCTTTTAAGAGAACAAGAGATGAGATTCGATTCTTGATACATGGAAGAATGTTACAGAAAATTGGATGATTTGAATAGTATTTTAGAAGGAACTAGTCGCTCCTTTGTGTCCCGAATAATAGGGTCGCTAATGATCATCTTTTCGTTCTTGTTGGGTACTTAAATATAGTTCAGTAACACAATGTGTACATATTAATACGTATTAGTAAATGTTTGACTAGACTGAGGTCTGTTCATTAACATTAGTGGTGTCAGATAGAGTCCCTTTTTGCGATATATCTTCTCCATTCAGTGTAAATTTTTGCATCTAATTCGTCATTTATTTTGTACGTTAGTAACCTGTCTTCGAAAATATCTTGGAACATGGGCGACCGCGACTGTCCAAAGGAACAGAACAATCTGTGGGAATTTATTCCCCTTTTGAATGCCCTCGCAAGAAATGTGTAACCTTTTTGCGGTTTCATTAACTTCAAGTGTTCCGGTGCCTGCGGAACCAGAAGTTTTACGAGTTATTTTAAAATCGACGAAACAATTCATCGGCTTCGGGGAACTCATCGTGCCCCAAATTCTCTCCGCTTCGCAAATGGCCCTCCTTCCCTAAAAAAAAAATGACCACGCGGAATTGCTCGGCAGCCTTCAGATTCGCCATAAAAGAAACATTTTTCCTCTCGTCCAGCGAACGAAACGTCACAAAGAAACATAACAATGGGACTGCGGATTTTATGCACTTATACTCTGCACAATTACTTGAAATTTCGTCTTGTAGGATTGTAGAATAAAAATCAGCGAGATTTATTACATTACTTGGAAGCTTACAGAATGTTTCGTAACGAGAATAAATTCCTCTTTGACGAATCTTTCAGAATTCTTTCGGAATAATCTGATATTTGCATAAATATTAATAACAGCCTAATAATAACCGACCCAAATGACACGAAAAAAGGATGCACAAAAAAAATATCCGTAAACGTGAATCGTAATAAATGTTATTATGCGGTTCATACAATGAAATGAACCTTGAAACCGCGAAAAAAAAACATGTAAATGGACTTACTCGAGACAGTTACCAAAAAAAATTCAATTCAATGACATATTGCGTTCGGAATTTAACGTGTCTTCGAGAGACAGCTGCGATTTATTTTATTCTCTGAACAAAACGACTACGTTCTATATTCTAAACTGTAGTTTCGTTGAGTCAGGGGAAGATGTTCGCCGAATGATCAAGTTAATATTCAGGTGATGAACGACAGTTAAATATTTGCGAGAATGCAGGATTTCTAGGGACTTTGGGGTCAGCCGACCGGAAGTGTATGCCCCAGCATGAGTAAATATATTCACGAGCTAGTTGTAAACATTTCTAAGAGATCCTAGACTTTCTTCTCTTTTTTTAAACACCTTTAAAAATAGTACCGTTAAATTAATTATAAATATGGGGGAACCAATGTATTAATACTCAAACATCGGATTATTTATTATTACCATTTATTCGGTCTTGCCCTTAATCCTCTACTGATTGTCGGTTATTAAAATTCCAAAGAAATAACTCGAAGCGTAGCTTGGACAAATATCGTTGCCGGTGTTAATGAATGAAGCAACGCGTGACACGTTATGAGTCAATCGCGCTACACGTCCGTTTTTCACGAGGGCGTAGCGGTACCACGTGGTCCCACCGACGAAAACGACAATACTATGCCCCGATTCGTGGCGTGCGTGCGCGCAATTATCGTGCAATAAAAGTAACAGGTCTTCCCTGGACGGTCGGTGAGAGCCCCGTCGTTGAGCTAGATAAAACACGGTATCCGTCCTCATTTTTATTTAAACTGATTATCGCATGGGGTTTCGTGGAACCGAGAACTTCAACCCCTTTTATGTAAATCGCATCGTTTTCAGAGGGGGTGGGAAGATTAAAATCGTGTACAGTTATTGTGTAGAGAGACGAACTGGTACGACTAAGTAATGGTCAATTGGATATCTTGTTTAGAAGATCAATGTTACACTAGAACGTACAATTCTTCTTCTTCTTCTTCTTCTTTTTAGTCTTGTTGATCGTCACTTAAATTCAACGAACAACTTCCTGCGTGAAATTTTACACCTTGGATCATCGGTGGTCGCCGATTTATCTGTCGACGGATGCGCCAATTACGAAGCTTTTACAGATCGGATCTTGTGCTTCGAAACGGAAATAACGACGACTGGTCCACGATGAACTTCCTTTTCTTCTGAATCGTCTTGTCGAAAATAATTGCGTATGTATATTCAGTGTTGTTGGCACGAGGATCATTGGTTGAACGTGAATGCTTATGCAGATTTACGGTTGCGAATCTTTATGATGTACAAAGGATTGAAATGATGTGCTTGCTTCCTCAAATAGAAAATTAAGTTGAAAAATGAAAAGAACGCGAACGATCTTACGTTCGATCCTTTCAAGGGGTCGCCAACGGTTATTCGACGAGCAAAGAAAAATTCATGCAATATTCAGTCTTCAAAAAAATTTCGTTTTCCTTAAAATTCAAATAACCGTTCGACACTAATTCTTCTTTAATCCACGTTTAGTAACATAAGTATTCGACGCATCTAATTTCGTCTGAAATCAGTTCACAGAGAAACCAAAATGGCGCCCATGCGAGCAGGTATCATAAGGATCTCAAGGACCAAAGAAATACACTTCGAATCCCTTAAAAAAAAACACAAATTAAGAATAGTCAACGAAGCCAGAAACAGATAAAAAACGTCTCGAATCAAAACTGCGATTAATCGTCCCAAAGGATCAATGCGATGATATCCTTCACTCGATGGAAAGAAACGATCCAGTGGAAACAATTGGTACAGGCCGCCCATATCTGCCTGGGGAAAAACGTCCGAATTCGCGGGAACAGTCGCGTTTATTGGAACGTGTCGAAAAGGTGTTCGCCGTGGGAGGAGGGGGTAGGAAAGACAGTGGCGGTGGATGTCGGTGGGGAACCAGCTGGTTGCACAGGGATTGATATTGATTCGAAGCACGCGGTGAAGCAGCCGGTGTTGCCGGGCAGTCACGGGCCAGGCTCACGTCGAACAGGAGGCCAGGCCACCTCAAATGCCTCCCGAGTGCGAGGAAATCGAGGGCCGCGAAGCGCCGGAGAAAATATCCTGCCTCGACGGACGGATCAAGGATCATCTGCGGTTCGCGACCAACGCCACGCTATGCGGTGTGTGTCTGTGTTTGTGCGTAAACGTTATCATTCGATCCTTAAGGGGGTATTCCACTGTGGACACCCGTTTTCAATGTGGCATTGGGGATTTCATGTTGTTTTTTCTGTAAAGAAAAATACAACACCTTTTGCAATCAACCCTTTAGGGTATATTTATAGGTACTTCGAAAAGATTTCTAATGTTTTACGTCGGGACGAAAATAAAAATTGGAGACGTTCCACGCCTTCGTACGCAATCGCTTGTGAAAAAAAATGGTGTTTGTGATTCTGATCAGTCTGCCTATCTATGTGAAAGAAAAAGGAAACTAAGAAGATTGTTAGTTGGATAAGTTGGACAGGTGGTACCGAGAATGAACAAAAATGGCGACACTTTGAAATTTGACTATCAATTTTTTAGTTTTTAACTAAAAAAAAAGAATTGAAAAAAGAAAGACTTTGAATTGATTCTGGTACCCCTTTGCCTCATTAAGAATTTTCTTGACTTTTTTGTTTATACACAAGCGATTGTGTACGAAGGCGTGCAGTGTCACCAATTTTAATTAAAAATAAAAAATTATAAATGTTCTTGAAATATGTATAAATATACCCTGAAACGTTGACTGGAAACAGTGCTATAGTTTCTTTGTAAAAAAATCCCAAATATCACATTGGAAACGAACATCTACGATAGAAATACTCATCTTAATCTTCTGTCATGCTTTTCGTGTGTTTGTTGTTGTTCTCCGTCCGGTTTCTAGTTACGATTGCTGGTGTCGAGTACCACATGGTGTTGTCGTGCGTGCCCTTTGAACGATGTCCCACGGGATACAATTGCTCGAAGAATTAGAGGATCGCCCATGTGGGCGGTCCTGTTGCGTCTGCTTAGCGATAGAAACCGAGGCTAGTGCTATAGATTCGCTAAATTAATATCTACTAACATTGTTGACACTTCCAGTGAGTTAAAAAACCTCAGTCCGGAGTTCGACCTGAATCCTCGATTCTTCAAAACACCTCCACTTGAAACCCCTTGTTTATTACTATATTTTTTTTTCTTCAATCTCAACCATTCCACAATACTTCTACAATGTTTCTTTTGTAAAGTCCATAATTGACAGGAGATATTTCGAGTTTCAAATCACTTGGGCTCACTTGTCCGCCTCATGTGCACTTGTAAAAACTTTTAGGATGTACGCAATACGAAGTATTACATCCAGTTGTTTGTATGAAAAATTTTTCAAAGACTATGATCATGATCGTCTGATTGTTTTGAGCAGTGTATCCTTCAAGACTGGAGAGAAGATTTTGGTGACTCGACATGGAATTTCTTGTAGAGTGGAATGAAAACAAGCACATGAGAGTATCGTTCTTTTTGCTTCTTTCGAGTATTTGCGTAACATTGTTACGAAATTGTAGATCTTCATGTCTAAAGCATTCTAAATAGCGTTGTATTTCGTAATTAGGATTGCAACGCTTGTGAGAGATCCTTTCACGTCCGTTCCCCAATTGAAACATTTTTCTCTTTTTTTTACCTCTGCGAATGAGGTATTCCTCAATCCTTTCTTTTCTTCAGTTATGCGTTTGATCTCTCTCAGTGTCTGTGGATAATCATCTTCAATTTATAATACTCTTTTGAAACTTTTTTCTTTCGACCTCTGCAGATGACGTATTCCTCGATCCTTTTTTCTTCGGTTATGCGTTTGATCTCCCTTGGTCTCTGTGGATAATCATCTTCATTTTATAATACACTTGGATCATCTGTCAACAATTATTTCGTAAAATATATTTGTAGACGCCAGAATTTCGTAACAGCCTCGATTCATCGGTCTTCGTGCGAACAGTGGAAAGAAAAGAAATGTTGAGCTACTTGAACGTGCGTTGTTGTTCACTTAACATATTTACTTTTTTCCCCAGTTGTTACAGTTACTCCGAATACTTGGAAATCTTCCGTGAGCTTAACGGATGAGGACACTATGCGCAAAAAAAAGGCGAATTCCTTCGACAGCAAAAAGGTGCACAGTACACAGAATTGGTAATAGTCCGTGGTAAATACTAGTTCAGGCGTTTTTTGGTGTTTACCCGATGAGGTGGTTCGTTGTCCCGTCGTTGTCGAGAGTTTTCCTCACTAAAATCGACCAATAATGATGTTACAAACGAATACGTTAAATATTTGACGTTCCATAGCTAATTAATATCATTTCATAAATTCGAAACAATGTTTAAACTTCTATTCCAAATATTTACTTTTGTGCCCCGTGGATACAATTTCGACCTCGATTAGTGAAACTTCTACGCTCTCGAGTACACGCTCAGTTTTGATCGATCGAGTCTTCGGTGAATTAGCCCAACGCCATTTAATCCTGCTATTGATCCGTCGTATTTCCTAATAACTAGATAACAAAGGGTATACGAAACCATCCATTCGATAACATCTGTTCGTGTGAAACGAAAATTCATACTTGTCGTATGTACCTTATACAATTCGTAGAACTCTGCTCCTCGGCATTAGCGATTTAACAGAAGGAATCG
Source organism: Dufourea novaeangliae (assembly GCF_001272555.1). Taxonomy (NCBI): domain Eukaryota; kingdom Metazoa; phylum Arthropoda; class Insecta; order Hymenoptera; family Halictidae; genus Dufourea; species Dufourea novaeangliae. Next base: position 1,730,096 of record NW_015373923.1, on the reverse strand, counting down.
AAAATTTACGGTACTCGGTAGACTTACTTATGTTGGATATGATGGAGGAGAGAAGGACTTAAAGCCTAAGTGAACTTAAGGTAGAGACTGGTCGGCCTGTTCCTCGAGGGCTGTTTAAATGGACAGTCCCGTCGGAAAGGGTGGGCGGTTGATGGAGGGAAAAAGGGGGTAACGAACGGATCGAATTGATTTCATGTCACGACATAGGGTTTTGACCAGAACGGCCAGGGAACTGGTCAGAGACGGATCAGGCGAGCTATCGTGCCGATAGGCCGATCGTGCGTTGTGCCGCCATCAAGGATTTCGGTCGCGATCGAGAAGTTCTTCATTGATCGTGTCGCAGCCCAGCGGTCCCCTTCTACGCATTGTTGAACAGAAAGAAACACGGTTTGTAATTTCACATCTTTTCCAAATCCTGCGTGGATTTACCCTTATTCCATTTGGACGATTAAGCTGCGTGTTTGAACTTCGATATTTTCCTCAAGTTTTCGAATGTCTTAACACGTTCCGAAAAATGGCGGGAGACCATTAGGTTGCATATAGTACAGTTTCGATTCTTGTAGTACAGGTGCACAGTGGAGGTGTCGGTCGTACTTAGAATTGATAAGAGCCATCGGAAAGGTATACGGTATTTGATAAGGAACCTCTGGTAGTGGGGTATCCATGAAGTCAGTTGTCATCGTCGGCTAGTCGACGCAAAATTCTGACGAATATCGAACTTGACTTCTCACCGCGACACTAGCTTTCCTTTGACCTCTTGTGATCAGTATTCTTCCGCGCGAAAGATTCGTAAGTAACTTAATAATACAATAATAAAGGATCTTTTAGAGAAAGCAATCTATACGCTTGTTGGATTTAACAAGAGTTTGATCTATTATTGCAAACAGGATCCACGTGGATGTCACGGGACAGACTCTGACATGAACAAATTTTTCAAATGCGAGAAGAACAGAATTTAATAAATGGAATTCGATAGTATAGTATAATATAGTGTAATGTAGAATATATAATGAATTAAAGGTCGACATGAGTATCAACAAAAGCACTATTCTGATTTCAGTAATTGTAAACAGCAAAATATCGGTAATGACAGATTATAATAAATTAACGGGATAATTCGTATTGGTAGATTGACCCCATTCTGTGGCGCCCTTTACGCACATATTAATGAACGCTCCCGCGGGTATAAATCCCCGATGGTTTCGCACGTAATTCGTTCTTCGAAATGAAATTTGCCCATCTCTTTTGCCCCCGTTGGCCAACGGGGTTAATTAACTTAAACTAGCCTCCATCTGCGCCGCCGATGCCCTCGGGGGGAATGCTATTAAAGACTTCACACGGCCGTTCCACCTCGATCGTATCGATCACGCCTCGAACAACTTGGCTACGATCCTATTCTTTCGGTTTTCGTTAAAAATCTGGATAACAGTGCACAATATCCTTTCATAGTTCGTGAAACAAAAAATATATATACAAACACACACAAGTTTTTATCAATAATCTTGTAGATTCTTCGATTATTGCAAAACATATGCAATTACAACATTGTGTTGTCAATTGTAGCAAGATAACGTATTTCTTATCGCTGTATTTTTTTTTTTGATCACGCAAGTACATAGTATGTATTTCTCT
>NW_015373923.1:1709732-1728449 GCF_001272555.1 Dufourea novaeangliae | reverse complement strand
GAATTGCAGGAATGCAAATATTTACTACGCGTCCGTACAATTCCTGGGTACGCTTATCTTCAGATAAATTTATCTAAACACGAAAAATGGAAACTGAATATCCTAGTAAATTCCGACGAACGATATATCTTGTCGATAATTCGATAAAATTCAGCGTACACTTGAAGCACTACAATTGTACTTGAACAAGGGACTTTTGATTGGCGCAAAAATTCTCGTCGAAACACACGAGCTAGCGGGTTTGAAAGAGCGCTGTTCTTCGCGCTCGAGATAAAACCGTTTGAACGGGAATCAATATGGCTGCGTCCACGGTAGTCCGTAATGATCAGAACGTACAGGTTAGGTTTCCATTTCTGGGGTGACGGTATTACTTCACTTATCCGGCTTCCGACAAGAGACTTTCTCGCATCGGAGAGATGGTGTTGACGTCACATTACAGGAGTCTCTTGATTCCGAAACGATTTCTCTTTCTGCTCGTGCAGTGTTCGTCATGTGAGTGTTATTTTCAGTTCGTTCAAAATCATCGCCAACCGATAACTCGTTACACTTTACCACCTGTAAAACCTGTCACAAAACAGCATAACAGTATCGGCAATCCCTACAACACGCGCAAAAAAGTTCGTACTCCCGTAAAACGTTCCAAGTCAACTTACACACTTACCCCATCGTCGTGTGGAATTTCGAACCGTACGAAAAATTCCGAAGCGGGAAGTCCACCGGAAACAGTGTATCACGCATGTGTACTAAATTAAGGCGTTACTGTTGAATTCGAATCCTGCTAATTAACAAGATAATTACATGTCATTAAAATAACAGCGTAACACGGACTTCGTGGCGTTTTACTTGTAGGGGAAAATATGTTACGGGATATCCTTTTCTGAGTTTCCTACTCAATTGAATCACTCTGCGTTGAGACAGTTATTGCGAAATTACTTTTTGAAAGTTCTCGGGTGTGTGTAGCAAACAGTGTATTACAAGTAATTAGGATCCTGATCACCGTTCACAGGTGTTCTGCAATTGAAACGCGATAACGGGTGAATTCATTGTTTACAGGTCGTCGAGTGATGGTAAACAAAATCTGGTGCCAGGACTTGGCGAGGAAATGGTTCTACAGAAAGGAGGAACCGCCGCACGCACGACTTCTAACCGAGCCGAAATGCCAGAAGCACGTAGCCAATTGGTATCTAATCTACCGTGGGTTGATCTTCATGGCGTGGGCCGTGATCGTCGTGTGTTCGATTTTCGAGTTCGGTAGCTTCAATCCGATGGTCATGTACGACAAATGGCCGATTTACTTGACCAATTGGGACTTGGCGTTGGGCCTCGGTCAAGCCTCGCTCGGACTTTTTCTGGTGTCGAGACGATGGAAACTGCAAAAACTCGCGGACTTCGATCCTGGCTACTTGGTTCTCGGAATCACGGAAAGGATCTACTGGTTTCTTTTCGTCGTCACCATGAACATCGCGATCGTTGTCACGATCACGTATTGGTGCAGCGTCTATGATCCGAAAATCCATCATTTAGACCCACTGAACGTAATGCTGCACATCTGCAACAGTATTTTAATGTTCGTCGATTTCTGCGTGACGAGCATACCGTTTCGATTACGGAACTTTTGGTGGTGTTTAACCATAGCGTTCCTTTACGTCATGTTCTCGCTAGTATATTACACGGCTGGCGGTTTGGACAGGTTCGGTTATCATTATATCTATAAGATCCTGGATTGGAAGAAACCGTTGCAGGCTACGTTAGTCTGCGTCGGCGAGGCCATCTTTATAAGCATATTGTACTCCATAATGTGTCTACTCGAGAAAGTGAAACATCGGGTGTACGGTAAAATTGGCGGTAGATCGTTCGACCTGACACAGAGTTCCATTGTAGATAAACGTGCAGACATTGTGTGAGAGTGAACGGCGTCGTTAAGGTCAATTTCTATAACGACGCGTTTTTTCCATAAATGATGTTTTTGTATCGCTCTTGAACCATAGCTCAGAGTATTATAGTATTTTCTTAGGCAATTTTGTTTTTATTTTTATCTTTACTATGGTGAAGCACTTATATGAATAGGGCCTAGTCGAGGGAAATATGGTTCCCGGTTTCATGCTCATTCAATCAGACTTATCGTTTCGACGGTATCAATAATAATTGCAATGTAATCGTTAATCATTTTGCGCGTGTGCTTCTTATAATAAATTTATGGTAAGGCGCGCGCGTTTGACTAGTATCATGGGTTCGTTCAAATTTAAATATTGTGTTCGCGTTCGATAGAAGCTCACGAATGAACGATATTGAAGGGAACCATCAGAAAATGATTTTAGTAAATGATAATAACTAAAATTGTTGGATAATTAAGTTTAGGATGAATGTAAATGTGGAGAGGCACTGTGGTTAATAGTTCCATTAGTATGAATTTTAGCAATCAATGTCAAGATTGGTTGTAAACAAAAAGTAATGTATTAAGAATGTTTCTAATGTATGCAGGTATATACACGTTTACAGGTGTGAAAGCATTTAATTTCAGTCCATTATTTTCTCTTTTTTTATCGTCGCATTTTATATCAATATTATAAAAAAAAACATTAAAAAATTCTTCTCTTCAACAATAAATCCTTGTAAATACGAATGGAGATATAATTTGACGTAAATGAAAGTTTATAATGTATGAATGTGCATGTAATGCTATTTACAAAAAATGTGTAATGAACTTTGTTTTCTTTTTATACACGCATTGGCCACTGTATATGCAAGGTTCAAGGATTATATTATATACAGTAGAAGAACAACGGACAAACTTTCTGGAAAAATAGCAACGATTTATTAATAAAATAACGATTTGAAGCAATTATGGACTGCTGTATAAATGAATGGAAGGCTGAAAACAAGCCTTTGATCACAGACCATATTAAAACTTATCCTACATTAAAAAATAACAATGACCGGTTTTCATCCTTTTTCATAGACAAATCGTCTACGACTATTCAAGTCCCCGAAGATTTATAGTACTTTCAGGCGGTACTGAGTCAAGTAACAGTACCTGATACTCTGTTCCTACTACATCATCTTGATAATACATGGAAGGTAATTCCTCTGTGAGCAACAGACCCTCCTCTATATCACTTGCACCTAACACAACATCGGATGCTCCGACAATAGAATCTAAAACAGCACCGTTCGATTTCAGTTTTGACACGTCGGAGAATGTTAAGTCAGTCCTTGCTGATCCCTGATCCTTTCTCACGTGTTGATGAGACAGCTGCTGGTGCGTTGTAACGTTCGTAGAAGGTTCCGTGGTTTTCAGTATGTTGTTAAGAGGTGGTGGTTCCGGTTCCGGTAGAGAGCGATCTGTATCATTCGAGGTGCTGAGTATAACAGCATCACACGGCGCTACCATTATCATTTGATCGGTAGGTTCCGACACCGACGGTGCAGTGTATAAAATGTAATCCATATTGCAGACTGGACTCGCGGACACTGCATTCGACGACTTATCACATTCTTCGACCGGTGTGCCGTGTACTTTCAACATGTGTGCCCTTAACGTAGCTTTTGTGGTGTACGAACGTGTACAGGTCTCAACCGGACAATGATACAATGTCTTGGATTGATCTTGTGGAGGCACTGGTTCAATTTTAATTTGATTTTCATTGTTATTTCTCAGACTATTGTCGTTCGGTTCGAGGTTCTCGGTGGCGGATGGGTTTAGGAAGCCTGTATTCACATTCAGGTCTATTGACTTTCTTTTCGATTTCACAACCGGATTTACCCTGGAGCATTGTGGTTCTTTCACTTTACCACGTTTCTGACCACCACCAACGACGACGTCCCGTTGATTCGGTTCTAGTTCCTCTTTAATTTGATGCTTCTTTATGTGAACGTATAAACTACTTTTCGCCGAGAATTTCGCATTACATAGAAAACATTGAAAGTATCTCCCTTCCTTGTGGGTCAGTCTGTGTTCCTTGAGATGTTCCGACCTCATGAACGCTTTCCCGCATGAGGGAACGTCGCACACGAATTTACGTTCGTTGGTGTGCTTCTTCTGATGCCTCTTCAATTTGCTAGAGGATGAGAAAGCCCACTGGCAACCTTGAAATGTACAAAGATAAGGTTTGCAACCGGTATGAGAACGTATGTGGGCCTTGAGCCTGCACGGCTTATCGAATACTTTTCCGCAGCCCGGCCACGAACATTTTACATCTACTTCTTTATAACTATGGCATCTTTGATGCGACGTCAAAGCATTACTACTATAATATCGTTTCCCGCATCCCTCGTGTTTACAGACATACGGAGCGTGACTCTGGTCATGGGATTTCATGTGGAGTTCCAGGGCTCTCTTCGTCTGGAACTTCTCTTGGCAGTCTGGTACTTGACACACTATCCTATTTGGCCGACTATGTAGCTTCGCGTGACTCCACAGATTGTAAATTGTTGTAAACCGACGATTACAACCTTCTACCTCGCAAACATAGTCTTTACGTTTTAAGTGTGTCTCTTTGTGCCTCTTAAGCTTAAATTCTGAATAAAATGCCCAAGCACATCCTTCAAAGTCGCACTGAAATAAATATATATATATATATATACGTAAATGAAGTTGTAATAAAAGTATTAATGAAAAAAAAGTATAGTGGCATAGTTACCTTAAAGGGTCTTACTCCGTAGTGAGCTAATAAATGGCCTTTCAAGGCATATAGTTTACTAAATTGTCTACAGCAGTCTTCTCGAGGACAAACCCACACTTTCCCATTTTCGGTAATGGATATTGGCTGTAAATTGTCATCCGTAATGCCTAATTCCTCCAGAGCATTGGATATCACCATTTCATGATTATTTAGATTATCATTTTGTTCTATTGTGTTGTTCCATGCCGTTGAAGTATCTAGTTTTGGTAATTTTGGAAAATTACCAGTAGCTTCTATAAGTTCTGATGTCCTTCCTTGATAGATTTGTTCCTCTGTCCCAGTGTTTATAACAATTTGTGTCATATTTGAAATCTTATCTGTAGATATTGCTACAACTGCCATGACACCGTCTTCGGTGTCTATGAAATCCTCCCCGGTTATTTTTATCTCACTATCTAACTTCTTCTCCCCAGTTCCCGATATCCTCCTGCGTCTCTTAATAATTCTAGGCTCTAGCTTGACTTTAGCTTTAGTTTTTAACTGTTCGATTATGGCATTCTCCGAATCGTCAACTAACTTCTCGCTTGGCAGTTCGTGGACTTCATTATCTGTACTGAGATCCTGCATATAGAGATTCGTGGCACTGTCCCCTAAACCATTGTCCTTCGAGGACTTAATGTCATCCTCTTTCTTTACATTCTCCATAACATGCAGGTTATCAATGACAGCCTGCGCGGACTTGCTATGGGGCTCTTGGTCGTCCGGAATCATGGTCTTTCGCATTATCGAATTTTGATCCGTCTCCACGCATATCCCGTCTACGTCACTGTTGGGAACGGTTAGGGTTGGTTGCGCGCTGGTCGACGGCAAAATTTCGCCGGCGACCATCATATCGTCCGGAGACAGAGCCAACGGGTCCAAGTGATCGAGCTGAAACTCTGGCAGTATGAAACCGTCCTTCTCGCAGGCGTCGAGCAGTTTCTCGCTCTGCAGCTCTTGTAGCAACGGATCATAACCTAGATTCAGTTTCTTGTCGGACAGATCTATGTCGATTGACAGACCGTCAGGGTCCTTTTCCAGAAAAGCGTGCTGGAGTTCCTCGCCCAGGTACCGGTCGACGCCCTCCTCGACCCCGGACTTGATCGCGTCGAGATCCATGCTCGACACGGACTCGGTGCGCGTTTTTAACCATTTCTCGATGTCGGCTACAGTCTCGACATCGGCGGTTTTACCGATCGGATCGACGTTCGTCTGGCTCCCGACACTGTCGCACGTCTCCTGACTGCTCTCTATCACCCAAACCTTCTCCGGATAACGTATCGTTGACGTTGTCGTCGTTGTCTCCTCCTCGTCCTCGTCCTCCCTCGCTTTATGTTTTCCTTTTTTATTTGCCTCCTTTCTTTTATCCTCATCCGGTGTAGCGGCTAGAAGACTCGATTCGTCGTAACCTATCGTGGATCCACTCACGACGCCGACCTCACTGTGCGGCCAACCGCGAACCGAACACAAACCACGTCGATTACGAAAGATTCGCGGGATTTGTTTTGACTTGCAAGCGGAGGGAGTTCCTTTACGAGACATTTGACTGCCCCGTAGCCAGCTCTGCAGGGGTCCACACACAGCAACAACGCCGCCATCGAAGGAAAACCCCGTTGAACGTAGTCCGACAACCCTGTTGTGCGTCGATGATGACAACTTCGCGTGGGTTCTGGAGGTAACGGATTTATTCAATTTGCCCGCGATTTTCGAATACACTGACGGTTAAAACGATCGTCGACATCGTTCCGACAACGTCAAAGTCTCTTCACCGAGAATGACAGCTTTCTCTTGTGCCGTGATATTTCAAATTACGTAATATGTTTTGAAAAATACAGGTAAACTGCGTCAGCAGTTATTAAATATATTTCTCGACGGTCTTCGATTAATTATCGTATTTCCCTGAATTGATATTGCGAACGTTCATTATCAATTGTAATGTTTTTAATTAGTATGAGACTTTTTTATATACGATACAAAAAGTAACCGGTGAGCTATGCGCTCACGTCACTAGCGCCGCGTGAACTTTAACGCGACTGCACATGTTTCCTTTCTAGAATACAGTCAGTTCTTTAATACCAATCAGTGACCGAGAAATTTAAATAAAATTAATTGGATAAACAGCTGTCCTACTTTTAATAAAGTTGCCAGTCATGAGAATTAATTAAGGTTCAAAGTTGTAAAGATCGAGCACTCGGAAAGCGCGGTAGCGCCACCTCGCGACGAGAACGTGAAAGTAATTGGCTAGTAGCTTGGGAATTTCGCCGCAGATGGCGCCACATATCTCTTTCACCCTTTACCTATCGAAACAATAAATGTTTATGAAAAATACCACAACAACATACAATTATTAATCTACAACATTGATTCAAGGAAACACAATAATAAATCTGTTACTGTTTGAAAATAATTTTATCTTGGTTTGTCCGGTTTTTAATATTGTTCAAGATATTTTAACTGTCAAAGTCCAGGAAACGAAATTAATTTCAAATATATATTATTCTTCCTTTAGTCTTGCCGTGGCGGTTTTCGGTATCTATGAATTTATTTATAACGCCGGTGCGCATTGGAACGCGCTTTTCGCTTGAACTAGTATCTTAAGTTGTTCCACTCTAGACCGTCTACCGACATTGACCAACGCAGCGGTACTTTCCACCTGAGGAGGACACTCCGCAATCTTCGTAGGTGATTTGCTCACGTTCATTCGCGATCCTTGTTGCGAATAAGCTTGCTGAACTGTCGAATGAACTGCCATAACATTCGATTCTTTATCGATCAGTCTGTTGACGTCTTCGGTTCGAATTCCCTCTCGGCAACTGATATGCCGAGCTTTTGAAATTCTCGTTCATTTCCTGGTTACCAACGACTTCCTCGACCGGATTCTACAGAAAAATTTCCATTGCAGATACACTTTCCAACGAACATTTTATCGAAACTAACACTTCCCAAATACATAGGTCAATCTCTTAGAGCCCTAATCTCTAGTAATCAGTCCAATTCGGTATTTAAATTTATTACTTAGCAATCCCCTAGTGATTCGACTATCACGAGGTTTCAAATCTACGATTCAGGACTCCACGCACCTTCTTTCGTATGAAAATTTCACAATTGCAGCTTACCCTCTCGTAACCCTCGTTAATCATCCTGTACAGAACCTCCTTCGGTAGCCTGAACGCCGGCGGTGGTTTCGGTTGCGGTTCCGAACAGATACGATTGCATTTCTTCAGCACTTCCGTGTACACCAGAACGTCACCGGCTGTATTCTTGTACCGTGGATCGAGTAATCTCGGATCCTTTTTTCTGAGCTCCCGTTTCTGATGTATGGCGATCCGACAGGTGCAAGGATCCGGCCAGGACCTCTTTGGATCTGGCCCGAAGAACTCTTCCCAAAGTGTCAACTTTTGCTCGATAGGTTTCTCTTTCACGCAGTTGCTGGGCTTCTCCTTGATCGGTCCTTGCTTGCAGCTGAACAGTTTCTTCTCGGTCGGTTCCGTCGGTTCACCGTAACCTTTCTCGAGACACCTCGAAGGACACCCTTTGCACGGTTCTATTCGCGTTGGTGCCGGTTTCCCGCAGTTTCCGCTGCCGTATTCGACTGGTTTTCGCTTGATCTTGAACCAAAAACTTCGAGCCTGTTCTTTCATCAACGTTAACGAGGACTTTCTGACCAATAGAGAGTTAGACGTGCTGGTCTGCGAAGAATTAATTTATTCGTCGGGATCATCGTGTTTGTGTTGATCGAAGAAATTAGCATGTACAGTAATGTCTCAATGAGTGCGACGTACTCGTTAACCCCTTGTAAATTAATTTTTTTACCCGAAGCCGAGCCTCTGCGTAGCTTTTGTTTATTTTATTTTGATTGATTTCAGAGGAGGATCCCCCAGTGGTGGGAATAACGCCGTTGCTAGTGTCGCATTCATCGAGGAATTACGGTATTTGGTTGTATCATAGTTACGATCGTGGATTTTATACATTAACATAGTGGAAAGAATGGTGAAGCCTTGACATGGACTTTAGTTTCTTTCTTACCTAATAAAAGCATTATTGGACGAACTAAGATTTTACTTTATCCTTGTAAATTGATAATAGATTCATAACCTATGATATTTTTTTCCTGAACAACGACATTCTATGTCAGCGTACTGAACGGGGGATCGTACCTTTGGAGAAATGAAACTGGAAATTTGGATTGTGGGCCGAAAGGATGCCATGGTGATGATAATTGTGCGGACGAGTAATCGTCCTTCTCCTTTGACGTTACATCGGAAATTTACTTTCGGTATATATGTTACTTATCTATGAATTTAGGTTCGAAAGGTGAAAATGAAACAAAAATATGTCGCCTCGCGCAAATTTCTGACCGGAAGCTTGATAAGCAGGTCCCTGTCATTCGTGACTAAAATTAAGCGTAGTCGAAAAATCGAATTTCTATGTCTATGTTTAAAAGTGACACGAACATTTAATCATAGTAACAATCAGAAGTCAACACCAGAACTCCCTTCGTTAGAAAGAATCGGCACTTTAACGATCAAATGGAACGTATTCAATTAACGAATTGAACAATTTATCCGTTTTAATGAAAAAAAAAAGATACAGAAAATTAGCGCGTACGGTTCCAGAGTAGGGGATTTACTCGAGTTTGCCGCTAATGCCCAGGTTCGGTTTCCTTTGATCGTCGACTGTTTCCGGTGGCTGTGCAAACCCCACAGGTAACCCTATCGAACTGGCGGCGGGCCTGTTAATTCCGGGGAGAACACCGGAATTACTGATATACGTACCGCCTCTGTAAACGAGAGACGAGAGGGAAGCCGGAAACGTCGATGTACAGTCAATATTGCGCGCATCCGAGCTATACGCGGCGACAGAAAACGGGGGGCTTACGGGGGAGGCCGGCAAAGGGGTGGACCGAGGGACTCGAAGGGATGAGAACACGGCGGTGGCTCGAAGGAGACGCAACGAGAGATTTCGAAGCGTTCGCGAGCCGGTGCAGATTGATTCGCCGTGCCGAAACTGACGTTCTGGTACAGGATTGCTCAGCACTGGCGTCTTTTGACCTTTCGATAATTTTGTGTCAAACAATCTGTGGGTAGATAGATTGGTAATTTGTTTTTCCTCCAAGATGGACAGAGTTGGCGTAATTTTGTGATGGGAATTTTATGTTCCATTGCAGAATCGAATCAGACGTACCTACTGATTTGCAACCCCTTTGGTCTGGATCCTCCATCTTGGAGTTTAACAGGTCTTAGATTTTAACCCAGATAGTTATATCGTTATTTCAAAATTATGGGACTGAATCTTGTTACTTTGAAGTTGAAAATATTGTTAATAACCGGATCTATTCTTTTCATTTTTTTTTTGTAAATTTATTTTTAACCCTGTAATGTCCAGTTTGACATATACATCACGGCTAGAAAATCATATTTCCAGAGTTAACTAATCGTGAGAAATAAGTTTTGTTCCTCAAGAAGAGGGGGCAACCTAACACATTATACAACATATTGTATATTAGTCTCATAATTGTAAAGGACATAGAAATACAAATTTCAAAAATTTGTCAATTCATTGAACCGATCCATCGCAAGTGGCTGTACTTCGCCCCAAACGGAGTCTCACCCTACCTGAACAACTCTGTAGACGTTCCCGTACACATGGGCGACACCCCTCTCCCCTCCCTACGCGTCCAGAGGGGGTTAGGTGTATCCCCTACTCCAGATTTTCCGGCGGCGAGTCGCGGTGAGGAAGGGTGTTTACTCAAGACACGACAATTCATTACGTAATTGAATTGAATGAGGCCTCTCTCCTACCAGACTGTTTCCCCACCGAGTATCTCTACGGTAGTCTCTCACTCCCTCTCTCTGTCTCTCTCTGTCACCCTAGGCGAGTCGTCAGCACGTGTAGAAACGCGGTGGTTGCGCGTGTGCGCGCCCATCTCTGTCCACCCCTCCACCCCGCGTTCGAATGGGGAAACCATCCCCCTATTGCTCACCACACCCAACGCGACCCCATCTTCTCCCCACAGAGAGAGAACTTTGTCCTTCTCGCTCTCCCTCTTGCACTTTCTGTTATCAGCCTATCTCTCTTTCTCTTTCACGCATACGTACACGTACAAGCCGTGTCTCTCTGGCTTCGGAACGCTCGGTGGGGTACTACCGAATTAAACGATTAGTTAAACTGATTTCGAGTTAGGCGAATGAATAAGTAATCGGATTTCTCGTTAAGGTAATCGCATTGCGCCCTGATTGGCTCCGTCTGCCTGCGTTATAGACCGTTTCCCCTACACCGTTTCGATGCCTCGATGTGGTGTTCCCTCTCGTGCACGGTCTCTCTCTCTTTCTCTCTTCCACCTTTAACTGGATATGTCCTTCGTTCAACGGGTGGATATCTCTGTTCCACCGATTAATTTTCTCCTGTGTATATACGCCTTATCTTCTGCTTGGTACCTTCTTCGTTCAATCTGTATTCTTTGGGGTGTCTTTCACCCCACCTGACGCCACACTCGAGCGTCGTTCAATCCTCGACGTGTTCGAATACATTTCCATCACTGGTCTTCTTTTATCTCCTCACATACCTCTTGGTATGTACTCTTTTCTGATCGACTGATTATCCACCGATTCGACGATACTTCGCCGAAGTTCAATGTGTATATACACCAGAAGTGACTAGAATCTAAGTAGTAGATATCTATGGTCCCAGGATAAAATCAATCCCACTAGGTTCCCAAGGTGGGCGTCGAGGAGATCTGAGGGACCGTTCGAGTTATTTTATTTTCTTTATTTTCAATTTAACACTTCAAGATTCAAAGATTTCACGGGCAACTACACTTGGAAATTCTGATAATAGAGATGTTATCTGTATTATCTAGAAATAGTTTACTCGAAAAGATTATGTTCCATCTGGTCTACATTCGATTGTTTCACAGCTTCCTCTTCGTTTTTCCACAATTATCTTGTGTCACTTTTCAAGGTTCTATCCACTCGTCCAATCCGTTTTTTCCCCTCGTTCGATCGACTTGGTTTTCTGGGACAACGTTTATCCGATGTTTCCACGGGCCGGCGACGGGGAACCGTGTTTACCCGAGCAATTACAACCCCGTACGCAATCCCATTTAAATATTGCCGAGTTTGGTGACCGGCAAACACAGGACACGGCCCCGTCCCGTCCCCCTACGCGAGCCGATTGCGTGAGGGGGCGGCAAGGGGGTTGCTGTAACACGGTCATTTCGACGTGACAACGTCCACGCCAATTTTGTGGATCCTTCTCGCCATAAAATGGTCCCTGTTGCCAGTGACATTCGTTTCAGCCGTATATGGCCATTAGTTTATGAAATATTTAATATTCAATGCCGAGGAGCCTTCGAACACTTATCGAGGATATACTGTATATTCTGGCACATCCCGATACTCCATAACTTAACATAAAGTTGGTCAAAAAGATGGTCGACGGAAGAATCCACACAAATACATGCATTTTTGCAAACAGAAGTGCCATCCGTTGAACAAACTTGTGAGTCACAGTACATCCCAAAAACCGCGCCGAATTCCACCAAGGTCATCCCACAAGAACCACCGCAACATCCATCCCACCCGATCGACATCCGTCTGTCAATCTCGTAAAAAAAAACACACCTCTCCAACCCCCCTCCCCCTGTCAACGAACCGCTCCAAGGCCACACCCCTTCCCAGAGACCTACGCTATCGCCGCCGAATTACCAGCCGAAAATCATTTTAAATCGATTATCAGCTCCGTGCAATAAGCACCTACATACAATACATATTCCCGTGGCAAACAGCGTCGACAGATTCGCGGGCCCGTTCGCACCTAACACTCCTATAAGCTTGACAGGGAACACGGGAAACGCTTGTGGCCAGAGGAGCGACATCGAGTGTTGCGAGTAATGGTGGAGGGACAGTGTTTCAAGGGGGAGTTGGGGGGTGAATTTCGAGCGTGACGACTGGGCGCGGGAGGGATGAGTCTATCCGCTGGTCGTAGTCTGGTCGCCGCCCGTGGGTAGGTGGGTAGGTAGTTTGGGGATGGAAAAGCGGGCGCAAATGCTAATGAGCGTTGGTTTACTGCGGACGGCGGGACTAGGGGGAGGGGGATCGAAGGGGGACGGGCATACAGGACGAGCAGGAGCAAGGGAGCCAAGGAGCGCGAGCGAGGAAGATAAGCAGCGAGAGCAACGGAGACAAGCTGCGCGCAGCGGGGCGGTGGAAGGGGAGGGGAAACAGGGAGATCAGTGGGCGTGGCTGGGACCGCCCATCGGACGGTCGATTGGCCGGCGACCGAATGGCGTCCTATGGGACGCGCGTGGAGACGCAACGACGCGACGACGAGTGTTCCAGCAGGTCCTAATCAGACGAGTCGAGCCCCCTTCGGTGCTCTCGGGCCTCGGACGACTCGAGGTCGACGCGTGCCGTCGCGTCGTCGCGCGTGTCTTCTCTACGCCGAGGATGGAGCAGCTCGCCCAGTTCGTCTCGAAGAGTTTCGACACAGCGAGCCTGCCGAACTGCGGCGAGCACACCTGCCGAACCGCGGACAGGCCACCGTCGTCCACGAGGATCACGCTCAGTGTCGCGCATCTACTGGGTGATCCGGCGGAGAACGATGGCAGTACGTGATTTCTGTCCTTTGATCCTTGGAACTGGGCGGGCTTGCCTCGACAGGAACAATCGACCACGTGGGGACCGGTTTTTTTTTCTTCCGTCGGGAAGCACGTTTGTGATTTTGTGCGATTTGGTTCGACGATTGGCTGGATGTTGGGTGCATGAGTTAGGGATTTGGGTATCTATACTTGGGACTGTCTTCGGGAGATTTGAATGTGACGGATCTGTGGTAGGAGGTGCTTTGGGAATTCGGTGTTGAACAGGGATGGTGTGCAGAAATCACAATTCTGTGATCGTAATTGTTGATCCTTAAAAAATGAAAAATATACACTGCATGGTGTAACTGTAAAACCACTGTAAAATGTACTGTTTACGTATGTGTATTTGGAGTGGTTAACACTTTGCCGGCGGGAGGGCTTAAGATCGTACGCTCAGAGCTGTATTTATACCATGCTAAAAAATAAATCCTAGTTTGTAGTTTCTTTACGCCCATCTATTAGCGGATATTGAGCTGAATTAGGCAAGTGTCATAACAAAGGATTTGCTTTTCGTCTAAACGGTTAGGGAACGATTGCTTAGTTTTATTTCCGACGTCTGCATTGATGGTTAAGCATGCATCTACAATTTTCGATCAAACAGCTAGCAGTAGAATCATCTAAGCTGATTGCGTTTCGTGGTCCACCCTCTATACTTTCGTAGGTTAGAAGACTTCTTCGAATCTTCAGGTTGAGAAAGTCGTCTCCATTCTATCTAGAATTCTTCTATCGTGGCGACTACGGCCCTGTTGGGCAAGTTCTTCTTCTAAACAATAAAATGCAATTCGTCGAACATCTTCAAAATCCTCGTCAAACATTTCTCCGTATCGTCACGAAACAGCTCCTCCGTTCAGCTGTATATCCCAGAATCTCCCATTGATAATTTCTTCAGCATCATTCCAAACCCAAAAGTAGCTTCCTCGTCGAAAGGATCCGGTCTCCTCTAATAATCTCGATAAACGTGGACACTTTCGACATTCAGAACCACTACAGACTCCTCTCGATTATCGTCTGGCTGGTTCTACACGATTATTGTCCAGGCGTTATGGGACCTGTCATATTTTGTTGCCCCTTCCCTTTTGTTTCCGAGGCTCGGGCAAAAAACGAATTTACGAAAGTCTGAAGCATTTCTCCTTACGCGATTATTGTCCCGACACGGACCCTGAATTCGGGACGATAATCGAGAGGAGTCTGTAGTTCAGTGGTTGATCGAGGCCGTCCGTTCTCCAGATGCCGGCTCGTCGGCCCGCGAATCCGCACAGGAGCAGCCGTCGAGCATCGACGGTAGCAGCGTCGAGGAGCCGCCGCCGTCGCCGGAAGCCCGCCTTCAACCGGAAGACCTCTCCGTCACGACCAAGACTAAGGAGATCAAAGACACACCGAACACCGTCGAGAGCCTGCCGCCACTCAAGACACCCGAGCTGAAGCTGTCTGTAAGAAAATTGCTGGGTTGCAGTCCATCGCCACCCCCTATATCGAGGGATCGAACACCGAGCCCGGAGAACTGCGTCGAGGTGAAAGGTCAGGCCGTCCATGGGGACGCAAAGACGGATCTGAAGCTGCCGTTGCAGGTCTCGCGGTCGTTGATCCAGGGACAGGAAGAAGCTGCGAAAGGTAAGAGGAAATTACGAACAAATAAATTATGATAGAGATCTATTACACATTTTATAAAGCGATTCGGAAAGATAGGAACAAAAATAGAAGTTTCTTTCTTCCCTTAAACATATTCGGTTGAGAATAATGTCGAAAACTCGGTGCATCTAACGGTCCAGGAACATTCTATAAAAGAAGAAGACCGAAACAGATTTGGGTTTCTTCGATTCTGAAATCTTTAACTGATTCATTTACTTACTTCTCAAATGGAATCTCGATTGCAACTTCGAATCGAAATACTGTTCGGTAGAACACAATTGAAAGTATTTAACGTAATATATTACAATTAACTTCGAATTGAAAATAGGTTATTTAATCTTTATACACAATTGAAACCAAATAAAGGTAAACTATTTTCATTGTGTAAATACCAATTCATCAATATGATAATAAAAGTTTAAATGACTTTTGTTTAATAGTTATCAAAGTTGGTATAATTACTGAAATAATGAAAAACCGAGTCGTAAGGTCCCATCTGTTGCGTCACGAATTAAGATGGGCATCGATACGGTTGTCTCGATGGCACACCAAAGGACTACAATGGTGGATCGTAAAGGGAATATCGCTCGTTTGCCAAGCTCGTCAAGACCGTGTGCAGGAAGGTCAGGAACCTCCGTACGAGTTCGTGGCCGGACACGTATCCGTTCGGAGGGTTCGATCATCGTTTATAATTCAGGAACGTCGTCCAATAAAGCTCAGAAGTGATTGGGATATAGAGCTGACCGTTCGCAACGTAACCATCGGCGACCATTGGTTTTACCCACATGCCAAGTCGACTTCAATAACGGCCGTTCAGCGTCCGCCACTTGCGCTTTCCTTCTCAGGCCCTCTTCATATGTATTTTCTCCGTCGGATCGAGGTCATCCATTGAATATCGATCTTGTTCACTCAAATTTCACCTGGAATTTCGATCTTACGTTTCTAATGTTTATGTTAATGTTCCCCGATTACAAATCATTTTGGAGATCCGAAGCTTCCATATTTTCTTCGTCATCTTGATAGGGGTGGTTAAAGTGATTTTATTAGAATTTATTTCAATTCTACAGCACATGCACTTATTCTGCTTTTGTCGAGTACACTCGTCACAGCAAGTCGAAGTCGGACATTTATGGTTCATCCCTTGTTAGTGTCGAGAACCCTTCGAACACTTATCGATAATTTCCTATATATCTAAACATTAAAACTAAGCTTTTTTTTATGTATCGAATGAAAACTACACACGTAAACGATTTTTAACCAGCCAGATACCTACAAATCTGTGGCGACTGGTCGACAAAGTTACACACACAGAGACACCAGTGGAAATTGGTTTGAAAAGCGAGCCGGGGCAAATGAAAATCGCGTTAAAAAACGGGACGTGTTCAAGTAACACGCCACGCACGCTCCACGACCCGATAACTCCGGCGTCTATTGCGGCCGGGGCTCGCATGAATTTATGGTTTAATATGCGGCCCGCCGCGTTAGTTGTGTACGCCCCCTAACACGCGGTGCTTCCGAGAGGGTGGAGAGACCAGCCTCTCTCTATCTTCCTCTATCTTTCACTCTATTCCCCTCTGTATCTCCATCCCCTCTGCCCCCGTCGACCGTATCTCTCGGGGGCCCATAACTTTTCCCGATTAAGCGCAAATCAAAAAGCAATCTGCCCGGCCGGCAGCCATCGGACGCGCGAAAGTAAAACCATAAATAACCGCGAGGTTGAAGAAGCGACGGCCTCGGGTCTCGGTGAATTCTTTTCGGAACTAGAGTTAGTCGAAACTCCGATATACGGACTGTTATCATGATTTCAGGGAGTTTTCTGTTTGTTGTTTGTAAAAAAGATTTCCTTGTCGAGATGTTGACACGTTGACCTAAGGAAACGTATATTTCTTTTTCACAATTTAATTAAACAATTTTGTCAAATCTTGAAATCCACACGAGCTTGCTAGCTTTTAGTCGATGTCACGCTCGAAAATGGGCAGCACTCGATGCACATTTCATCCACAATTATAACAATAACTTGAACAGAGTAATCTTACAACGCAATCTTTCTCTTATAATACGATACCAGGTATTTTGCTTTACACACTAAATCTATATCCTCAAGACAGAAAGCTGGAAGTGGTCTTCCGAGGAAGGCAGCATAAATATCAAGAAACATTCGGCCGGCGTTACGGCGCGGTAATTCTGCTGGAGCATCGCCATAGCTCAAAAACTTGCGCCCTAAAAGCCGTAAACATGCGAGCCTCTCTGGCCAAGGGTCATCGTCGGGAAGGAGGAAACCCGCGCGAAAATGGATCGATTCGGGTGAGATCGACGCCAAGTTAGGCAAAGTGGCCTGAGAGGAACTCCTTGGTGATCTACTGCGACGCTCGCCTCTTTTTCTCTCGAGGATATTTCTTACGTCGTTTCGACCATTGTTCTTTATTTTCGGTCTTCTTGAGACATATTGCTTCCACGAGAGCTCCCTTTATGCTGATTTCTGTATGTATGCAGAATCTCTACGAATCAAGAGGTTCGAACACCTTCCTGCAAAACTACCGAAGAAAGTGTATCTCTACCCACGGTTCTTTTTAAGCCTCCAATCTAACTGCTGCTCATTTATTCACGAGCTCGCACAGGGCTGCGTGCCATATGCAGTTACGGGATACGCGACAAACTGCCAGGGGGTTAAGCGGGCTTGTCCTGTCCGCTTTTATACGTCTAAATGGCTCCGATATCTCTGTTCGTCCCGCGATGGGGGGAAAGAGGACAGGGACCCCCGACGACCATCAACGTGCCCTAGAACGGTGTGGCGAAAAACTGGGGTGGAGGTTGGGGGTTAAGGGTGGTTTTCGCTGGATCAGGCCAAGAGGGCAGCGCTCTTAGTAATCGAATTAGCGGCCCCCTCGTGTCCGAGTGTGATTGCTTCGGGTTTTCCAGGAGGGTTCCACGGCCACTTTCTCCCTTTATCCTTCTCTGGGACGCCGATAGCTATACAGAAGCCGTTTGCGCGACCAGTTCGCACCTACCGATCCCCGTGGATCCTACTACACTTCACCGCGAATATTCCTCGCCGGTGAATTTCCACAGCATTGGAGCAAAGTTTAAAAACTGGCAGAGATTCGGGAATTCGTGGGATTCAACGGTGGATACTACAATTTGTTTCTATTTTCGGAAATGTCGAAGCTCGTGTACGGGATTACGATAGAAATTTCCGGGGGTGAGTTCCTCGAATTGTTTAATTTCGGGGTGTATTTCATTTTTATTCCGTTATTTATTTCATCAATAATTACACACTTCTTTCTACAAAATCGTAACTTTCTGCATATTCTTGTAAATACTTTTGTAAATTTTTCCTGTTGAATTTTGTTAAACTTTCTGTACAGTTACTATAACTTTATAAACTCTGGTACATCTTTACGCATTATTGTATGTATCTAAACAATTTCTTTGTTCTCTGAACTTCCATGTACTTGTATATTGTACCAACGGGCTCACATTCCGTTTACAAATAAATATTATTCTTAAATATTAACGTAATTTCTGAAGTATCCTACATCTACTTCAGAATTCTCGATAATAAACTTCAAATTCTCGAGACAAAGTAAAATCGGATCGCCGACAAGATTGTTTCGGGCGTTTCAATGAACTATCCAGAACGCACAGTAGCGCGATCAAATCACTGTCGTCAATCTCACTCCCAACGAGGAGCACAGAAAAAGAAAAGAGAAAGAATAACAGTAGGACAGAACAGAGAGAGTCAGTTGGCGACGAAATCGAGGGTTGGACGAAGTTTGATGATTAAAGGGA
>NW_015373923.1:1673060-1709717 GCF_001272555.1 Dufourea novaeangliae | reverse complement strand
GAATGACTGGAACGAGAATGGGCTTGAAACCGCCGAGCGAGCGAGTGTATTTCGCTGGGGAGGGGTTTTAAACCGCTTGTACATATGGATATGCGGGCTACGCTCTGCCATGAGCTCCGATTGGATTACGTGGAGGTATGCGCTAATTGATTAAAGCGCAACGCCTGGTCGTCGTCATCGGGAGAGGGGTTGCACTGTCCTTGTAATTCCTCCTCGTTTTAGTCGGGACCGCCCCAATTCTTTTTATATCGACGACATGATTCTTCCCCGATTCACCTCCACGTCCTCGGTGTCGATCTCTTTTTCCGTTGGATCCCAGCGAATTGTTATTCTTGCGGCCACATCCCTTCTACCTTGGCGTAAAAAATAAAAATAGTTAATAGATTAATCTTTCTTTGTTTTGGCAGATCGCCGCAGAGTAAGTACAGATTAACATAATATTACATAATTTTACAGCAGCCCTTGGATTAGAATTGTTACAACCACTGAATTTATAGACAATTTCGAAGGGTGTTGAGGGGGTGCGTTACATTCTTAGAATTCTCGAATTGAGTAGAATTCTTTATGCATAAGGAATTACTGATAATATGTACAGAGATACAAAGGTTTTCTGATGCTAATCTAAAAAAGGGATTTCTCGATTCCTCGTGCAGAACATTCAGTAAAAATGAATCATTCGCCCTGTTTCTTTATCCGCCCTCCCCTCGAACCTCTTAACGATAACTTATTCGCGAACGAAACATCATCGGAGCATGTGGGGGGATTGAACGCGACAGAAGAATTCCCTGAACAGTTATCCAAGCGTCAGAGATTCGGTAATCGGTACAAACATTCGATTACGAAGGGTTCGGGGGGGTGGTCGAGAGGTCGTTGGACAGATGCAGAAAGCCAACAGAGCTGATCAAGGCGAGAAGGGGTGAGGGCGAGAGCAAGAGGGAGAAACACGCGGGAAAGAAAGCGACTGGGGAGGGATGGGTGGGTAACTAACGACCCCGTATAAGACTGCGTAGCTCACCACTTTGCTAAATTATATAAATCACATCCCCTTCGTCAAGGGCTCTTGCGCGAGGCGCTTAATCCACCCGCCCCTCTCTCTTTCGCGTGTTCTCCGGAAGTGGCGAGCCGGATCGTTTTGGAGTTCCCATCGGGGGGGGGGGGCAACACCTTCGTGAACTGTGTACCGTAGTTACTTTGCATATTAAGCGGCCATTAATTAAATCGTATACCCGTTAATTATCCACGGTCGTCCTTTTAACCGGATGCTTGCGGCTCCGTTTTCACGGGGACGGTAACGGGTGGTTACCGTTGAGTTTTTAAATATCGGTTCACGGAGAATTCATCGAGCAATTAACCCATTGCCTTATAACATCGAGTCAGACTCGCGGTGACGATATCAAAATGGATTCAACCGATGGAAATATTATTCGCTTTCTTCGAGTCAAAGTGAAATACTAGATTGCTGATATTAATATTTAACTTTTAGAGTAAATGTACAATTGCGATACGTACACGAATTCCTTCTGTTTCTGGGGAATTGTTGTGATAAAGTGATTCTGGAAACTGAAATGTATTCTATTAATATCATAAAATAGAAGTCGGAGCTTTAGAATTTTGTGGTGGTAGGGTGCTCTACGTAAGGAAAGTTCGAACGACTTTTCCATTGTTTGCCAAGGAACCATGGAGCAGCTGCGATTTCGCGAAGACCGCGTCTCTAATGTCAACTAATTGAAAGTTCTACTCCCTCTGAGAGGGGGGAGAGGCCAGATTTGAATAAAATTCTCGTAAAAGAACAGAATTTATGCTGATGTCTGGCGGACCAGAAGAAATGAGCTGTGAACGAATCTGAGAGATTAATACGAACGGTTCCGACGACCTCGTGAATTAATCGTCGCGGAATGTCCGTGTGAGTCATCGTGAAGATCGGTTCGCGCCTCGTCGAAGAAATCGAAGTCAACCGAGCGACAATTGGAGGCTGTGAAATTTCTTAAGACGATTCGCAATAATTTCAGGAGATCTCTATGTTTTAAAGGATTCCGTTTCTTCAGGTGCCAACTGTCGGAACAACGGGACGGGAAACGGCAAGCAGAGAAGATCACGAACGAACTTCACGTTGGAGCAGCTGGCCGAATTGGAGAGGTTGTTCGACGAGACACACTATCCGGACGCGTTCATGAGGGAGGAACTCAGCCAGCGACTCGGGTTGAGCGAGGCGAGGGTTCAAGTTTGGTTCCAGAACCGACGGGCGAAGTGTCGGAAACACGAGAGTCAATTGCACAAAGGTGCGTTAAATAGTAGTACCACGACTGATCAAAGCTTTCCTTAAATCCCCCTCGCCCTTGTACAATTTATGCAGGCCTCGATCGTAGAGACGCAAACATTAATCACTGCCTCCGATTCGACTCACACATCAAATTTTACATTGACACACTTCATGAAAATCGAATCAAAACGGACATATTGTACAAAAACAAGAAACAATGTTACAGGGGTAGCAGGTGGATTGGTGCTGGCACCACGCAGCCCCCCGAACAGCCTGGAGCCCTGTCGTGTGGCGCCCTATTTACCAGCCCTGAGGCTACACCCCCCGATGCAGGGTGCAGGTGGAAACGTGACCGCCGCAGCGGGTTCGGCGTTCGATCCAGCGGTCCTCCATTACGCGGCGGCCGGCGGATTGTTCTGTCTGCCCCCACCCCCGCCGCCGCCGCCGACTTCCGGTCATCCTCATCCACATCCGCTGAGTCTGGCGGCGTCGTTGGCGGCGGCCGCGGCACGTTCGAAGAACAGCAGCATCGCGGATCTAAGGCTGAAAGCCAGGCGACACCAGGAGGCGTTGGGTCTCGACAGGCCCGCGTAAGGCTCGACAAAGAGGGGACACCTTGGGGTGAGAGTTGTTTCGAGAGTTCCGAATTTCCAAGAGTCTACAACTTACAAGAATTCACAGTTCTTAACGCGAGGCACGCGTTTTGGGGATGATTGCTCTACACGGTGATGAGTACACTGTGGTTTCTACTTGTTTCCTCGGTTAATTTGGAACTACGGGACTGGTGGACGCTGGGGTTTATTTCGGATAAACCTTCCAATCAATGAAAGTACTGGACAATTTGAACGGCTTATGGTTGTACATTGTATTTAGTTGAGATTTTCGTTTCTATGGTTTGTCGGTGATTTTTGGAACGTTAAGGGTACATATTCACTTGGGAACAGTCTACTCATCACCGTTATCGAGATCAAATATGGTTAACCAGCCAACCTAATTTGGTATTGCCATGAGTAATCCGTCATGGTTTTTTTAACAACGATTTACAATGGGTCGAGCTCGAAACATCCAGTCTAGTTTTACGAGAATAGATTCGAATATTAGGAATCAATGGTAAATAAGGAGCAAGATACTCGTATGAATTTGCATCATACGGAGCTGTATAAAATGTATGCGAAAAAAATGGCGGATTACTGGTATACCTGATAAGGATAATTCAACAATTTGGCTTCTCGTTGTCGAGCATAACTGCGGATAGTTTTATCCAACTCGATTTCGGGTTCAAGGCGACTCAACAGACGCTATCTTGCAAAGACACTCGCCAACAAGATGGCTCCACTAACGGACTCCTCTGCCCTGTCATGGGTCAGTAGTAGTTGGGCTTGAAAATTATGAAGATAAATCCCCGTGATAACTCGTTCCTCCCGATGGAACGGTTGTTTGTTCTCGAAACACGACTATTTCGAACTTTGCGGGAACTGCGAAACGAGGGAACCCGGAGAAAGAGAGACAAATAAACCTACGAGAAAATCGTTTGTTCTTTTTTTAAATAGTCGCTGACAGAAGTATTGTTACCACGAAAACCATTCGATATCGACGGAACGCTAGACAGAAGGCAGAGAAAACGTTTGAAGTTTCGAAATCGATTGGAGTTTCGTCTAGGTTCTCGATGTTTCGACGATGAACGGCTCTGGCTGTTCTCGGACACAAGATTGTCATTCTGTATACTATTAGCTTTAAAAAATATATAGATATATATATATATACAAACTTGAACCTTCGACCAGCAATGGATTATTTATTACAGACTGCCCCAGTACGATTGGAATTCGAGGATTAAACGCTGCTACTACCTAACCCGTCAAAATGGCGGACGAGCAGATTTCTCGTTTTATAATTACAACAATTCTAGGCATCTACTACTAATTTTTACCACAATTCGCATTAGTGTAGGTCGAAACACTAGTCGATCTACTATTCAACAACACAACAGAACCGAAACACAAAACCAAGAACACATTGAATAAACAAACTAGACAAGATCCCTTAACCATAATCTCATCCCCCATCCCCAATTATAATCCACTCTAAACAAGAACAGGCGGAGTGTCGAGCCCGAGAACGAAAAGAACCAAGTCGTTAGATCGCGAATCCTCCGCTTCCGGTGAGCACCGTTCCGGGTCGGGACAAATCACGCGTCCTGGCAGCACCGTCCGAGACATAATTCTTGGGGATGATTCACGGGTGGGTGGACAGACCGGCCGTAGTGGAGTTCCGGTGCTATATCTCTCTATCTTTCTCTAGACGTGCTCGCGACCCCGGGACGCTGGCCAGCGGCGTCCTCGTCGTCGGGGCGCTAATGCAATAACGCGTCGGTACGCGAATAAATCAAGCCGACCGAATCGTTCCGCCAGTGCCGCGCCACCTAATCGCGTTACCCCGCTCGTCCCACGGGCGCCATTACTTTTTCGTTCGCGTTTGCACCGGGGGTCACCGTGGGGTTGGAATCGCTCCCTTCTGCGAGGTTTTCTTGCGGCCTTGAACCGATCTTCGGATGGTTTCAGACTCGAGCGTTCGCTTCTGGGCCTTCTTATCGCAATCCTGTGATCTGCATTAGGTAAAACGTTATTATTATTATAAACTGGTTCGATACGTTTACTGTGGATATTTTGAGAAGAATTTGAAAGAACACAAACTTTCGTCGAGTGCTTAAAACACATATAATTCAATTATTTGCAATTACTGAGACTATAAAACAAAAGGCTTACGAATTCAGCAACATTAATCCTTAAGTACAGACGAAATATTTGTTTCTCTATGAGATGAGTCGTCTGCAGTTACGGATTAACCGGTAATAAATTTAAAAAAAAAGTATCCAACAAATACCCTTCTTTTCTTTTCAACGCGGAGAATATCTTCTAAAAAGACATCTAATCCTCTTGGGATTGGATACTGGAGGATTGTTCCCCGTTAAAATCTCCACGGTGATCTGTGCCTGGAGAGTCCTGTTCTCGCAATTTCCAATCCCTTTGTTACGCATTCGACAAGATTCGCTAAAAAAAACAGAAGATGAAAGAAATTATTCAGACGGCGAGGTTCGATACCGTATAAAGGTTTCAGAGGACAAGGCTAAAGCCAATTCGACAGTAGGGCTCTCACAGGTGGATCACCCTAATCGACGAGCTTATCGGATCGATTTAACCCCCCTCATCCCATCTCAATAATCAATTTAAATGTCCCCGACGAATCGTCACCTAGCGGAGATTCCAGCAAGGGCGATGCAGACGAGGGGCAACCCCCTCCCAACTCGAATAAAATAAAACCCAGTCCCCGTAGTATCCAAGATGAATTCCAAGGGCTGGAAAAAAACGGGGAGCGGCGATCCGTCGCTTATTTTAATCCGAGTTTAAAGAAGTTCCACCGTCCCGTCGGCTCGTAAATTGGCCGTCGTTTGTCTGCCGCTAAGAGCCACTACAGAGGGGGTGGGAGGAACGAAATCCTCCCCAGATAGCGAGAAAAGGCCGCTGCTCAATCCCCGTTTCGGTTCCCCGGTGAACCGACACGACCCGACCCCCGTTCACGCGTTTATGCGTTTCTGTACGAATGTCCCTTTCCCCATGGGAAACTATTTAATACGACTTTTTATCGAGTCAGTTATGTTTGTATCACTGACACAAAAATTCTGCTTCGACACGGAATGGTAGTTGGTGAATTGCAACATTATTTGCTGGTTCAGACGATATGCATGTGATGATTAATTGTTGTCACGAATGCCACGGAAAATGGTCCCCAACGGTGGCTTGGTTTGGTTACGTTGGAAATTGTAGCCGAGGTGTTAATTATATTACAATATTTAAACTAGACTAAACGGACAACCAATTGACGTCGTATAATAGCGTATATAGGCCATTTGAAGGACATAATCTATAAAAGTAATTAAAAATAATTTCCAAGAGGTACACTTGTTTATAAAAGCATAAATGTGAATTTTTAATATATTAAAGAGTTATTCTATTTTTAAATGGTTTGGTGACTTTTGGTACTGTATTTTAATGACGAGTAAAAAATAATAGTAACGAAACGGACACGGAAAGAGCGTGAGTACTCACGGTATTGGTCCATCGACTCATTCTTGACGATTTCCTCAATGTTAGAAGACACGACACAATTGTCCATACACTGGCGCGCAACATCCGTCCATGTTCAGCTTCCCAAGGACTCGAGCTGAAAATTGTATTCACGTGTCGGGTAAATTGTCCCCGCAGGTCGCTGGATATTACGACGCGAGAACGCGTAGAATGGGATTTCTCGAGCTTACATACCTGACTCTCCATCGAGGTAAATAATTTACGACCCTCGTTCGAGCATTTTAATGAAAAATCCCGTGTTCACCGGCAATTACACGGCGCAAATTAAAACCCTGTGCTCCATGTTTTACGAGGTACCGTTACAACGAGTAATTTAGTTGAATCGGGTGATTACATCGGGATAATCAATGAAGTTCAACTTACTTGATACAGATTGAAATATTACACTTTCAACCGTATACACGTCCATGTTTCACGATATAATAAACAGAGGTTTATTGTCGTTAATAAATCATTCACCAATGTAAAATTTTCGATTTTCAACACTTCGACTGCTACGTCATCCAAATATGGATGACACGTACACTGACATGCAAACTCGACTCTCGCTAGGGGAAAAAGCGTAAGTGAAAGGCCTTGTACCACTTGGTATAGGAAATTACTGAAATTTATGCGAAATTAACATTCCATTTAACATTTCTTTCAGTACTTGAAATAAATACCAAGTGGTAGCAGGACCTTTTCCTACGCCACTTTTTCCCCTCGCGGAAGTCGAGTTGAGTGTGCGGGTACATTGCAAGGAGGCTAGATTATTTAAATAACGTTACAAAATTTTTGCGTAAAATTAACATCGCAAGTGTAATTTAAAACGAGATCAACAGCCTCTATTAATTAAACCAATATATTTTCGACGATTTATGTCTAATCTACTTCATTGAAATTAATTTCAATACTCACAACTCACCACGAATGAGTTTCACTGTAATGTTTCTGGTCGAGGTACCTCGAGAAAACGAGCTCCGCTCGATTTCACAGACAAAACAACGGGAAGGACCATGGACGGTGAAGATTAAAACTATAGTCGGACTGGTAACTGCGATACAATGTCCCGCGAAAACCAGCGAGCATCATCAATTATCTACCCCACGACGGAAAGTCGACGAGTCGAGCGTAGAATAATCACGCGGGGTGATGAGAATGGATCGACGGTGGCTTTTGCGGGGGACCCCTTATGGCTGATCGCGGATTTATGTAATGCAACATATCGTTATTACGGGAGTCATCGTCGATGTATTGTCGGATCCAATTACAGAATAATTCGATTATCCGTAAATCACGATAAATTCTCTTAGAAATTACCATAAGATTAATTTCCATTTATTCGCTACCGTTCAACGTTTAAACAGCCAACTTGATTTACTATCTAGTCATTACTACGCGAAATAGGAAACATTTTGAAGTAACATTTCTGATTTTGTGGAAATTTGGATATGTTATAGTCTTTAGCGATGTAAAGGATTTTTGCATATTGTTGATTTTACAGCTACTTGGAATATAGAACTTTTTTTCAATAAATCATAATCGTCGAACTAACGTACCGATCAAAATGAGTTTTGTGGGTGCTTACGGTGAAGACACAAGAGTATCGAATAAAAATTACTTCAGTTAAAAAAAATTTGAAAAAACAAATGGTCTAATCGATTAGAAATAGCGAAGTACATACTTCTTTTTATGTTATTCTCGTCATACGAAACTCTTTATCCACGAGTAGATAATGAATTTGTCCGTCTGGTTAAAACCTCGATAGTACCGATCGTGTTGCAATATTGCAGTTTTAACGTGAGTTTTTTCACTCCTCTGGTCAACTCCACGGGGATTAACGAATTAACAATGCAAATGAATCGGCAGACCGATAATTCGTGACTCGATAACGCAGTGGAGTTCGGCGTCGCGATCCCTCGATCCCGTTTCCAACGACAATGAAAATAATTACCCGACGTGCATGGAACAAGCGGCGACCGCCACCCTCTGACCACCCCCTCCGCACTAAATCGACTATTTGCCCGATATCGACGCACGCTGAACAGGATAATCAATCGGTTAACCGACCAGCCCATGAACGCGTAATGAGCAACAATTCGGTTTGCCGGCTCGAATAAATTATTCAAATTACACCGTCGATTAACTCGATTTTCGACGACGCGGCAAAGATACACGGCAGACCGATTATTCCCCGGTTTCCGAGCATAAAAATAATTAACCTAGATAAATTGTACGTTTGTATATATAAAAAATTGTATCGCAAGGTTATTTTCAATCGGATCGACGTTGGGTACGAAAATTTTGCGGTCCGTAGATCCAAGGCATAGAATCGTGGGGGTGAATAATGTCATTTTTACAGAAATGGGCAAATTCATTATCTAGATAAAAAGTTTCGAATAACGAATAGAAGATAAAACAAAGTATTTCATCATTTCTAATTGTTTAAACATGGAAATTTTCATTTTTATAATAAAATAATACTTCTTTATGAATTATTTAATCTCATTAACTATTAAAAGCTCAGAACGATACCCTTAGATACTGCTGCTTTTCACTCTGTATTATTCGAATAAAATTCTGCCCAACTCTGGTTACAAAACACTCGGAGATAAAGGGGCACGGTTACCCACCCTCGGGTAGGAGGTGGACGGTTGATAAATAGCAACACGATATCGCGATTTACCGTAAGCCAGACCCGTATCCGACCGTGATACATTAAATAATAATACCAGTGATTGCGAGAAACTCGCCGGTATATCCGTGGCAATAGGTATGTATACCGTCGAGATGCGCGCGGCATGGAGGGGGCACGCGAGAGCGAATGGACCAAGGGATGCAAGAGGAAAGACGATGCCTCCACAGCACCCCCCACCCCTGCTAGATATATCATCGCCTGGCAGTTATGTGTGTCATGAATTTTAGATTATCCTTGGATTAGATTAAGGGGCGGGGGTGTACGGGTAGGTGCAAGCGGAGGCAACCAACCAACCCCTTGGTCCGTGCCGTTGTGTCAGTGCCGTAACAGGGATCGCCGTGTGCCCCCGTGAATTATTTTCCAGGGTCTTCTCTCCAACATCTCTGCCGCTCACTCTTCCGTGCAGGCTATGGACGATTGATTTCTTGCTTCTTGCCCGGTTGTTTCCGCCGTCTCTGCGCTGTTGGTTCTCGTTGGACAACGTTCACGGATGCTGGTTCCTCGCACACTGAAATAGTTTTGTGTGTATGTACACTGACGAGCAAACTCGGTTTCCTCTAGAGGAAAAAGCAATGCAGGTGTAAAGACCTCCTACCACTTTGTATCAGGAATTAATGAAAGTTATGTTAAATTAATGTTTGATTTAACGTTTATTTCAGGACTTGAAATAAATTTACCAAGTGATAGGAGGCCTTTCTCTTACGCCACTTTCCCCGATCAGAAGAATCCTGATTTTCGTTCGGACAATAAATTCTGGTGATTCTTATTCGCCTAATCCAAGCGTGTTGGGCATAAGAAACGAATGGAAAATTGGAACGTTGTCGCATCAAGTAAACGTGGAGAACCGTAGAAAAGGAGTTGGACCAATCGGAGCTGAGGCGATGGTAAGGGGCTCTCCGTAGCGGAAGAAACGAGGAGCTAAACGGTGTTCCCGGGCGGGTCCGATGCCGAATCAATTCGCGTAATAGTCTCGAGGGCTCCAGCGGCTGGAGGGCAGGGGTTAAATCGAGTGCAACTACATCTCCGTGGCCAGCCCCTTTCGCCTCCGGGACCGAGGAAGAAGGCTCGCCTCGGATACGGGCCATTACCGCACCTGTCCCTCAAGTTTTGCCTCCCCACCCACCCCCTTCCTCCAGACGGGAGGATCAGTAGTAACGGAACCAGCCAGCCTCTAATGAAGAGAAGCAATCACTTAAGCCGGCTGTTAGACCCCCGATCGGACGTGGGAAACGCGTTTTATCGGAGCTTTTATGCCCCCCCCCCGTCACCCTGCTACGAGAGACGTTTATGGGCTTGGTGGTCCTTTACTGTATAGAAATGGGACACACGCTACACGGGGTTATCCCAGCGCGATTACGAACAATTGGGCCGAAGGAGAATTTAAACTTTACAGTTTGGATATGTATTCCGGGAATATTTATAGAAGATGAACCAGAAAGATGAGTAGGTACCTCAGATTTCTCACTTTGGATGTGCATCACGGGTGATTTTGTGAATTAATGCTGAAGACGAAAGCTCGGGAGTATTTCTGCCAGTTTAGTCATTTCGATCCAAGGATGCGATCACGTATCTGAACGTAAAATTTTTCATCCTTTCCATTTTCGGTGCTGAAAATGGGGGTTCACGTTTGAAAAAAGAAAGTATAAATTTTCTATAACTCGGCCTATGTTGGAAAAGGTTCTCCATGAGCCAATAAATGAGTTTTGTCGCTGGATATTTTTATGTTCCTGTTGATCATACTCCTCGAAGTCTGCTTCGGTTTTTTTTTTTAACTGTACTACGGTTTCCGTGGAATTGAAACGATACGAGTTACGCCTTGATGCTGTCGCAATAATTGGTCTCCACGAAGCAATCGTTTCTGTTTGAAATATATACCATTTCTCTGGTTGTCGAACGCCAACGAAACGTGGTTAACTTCTGAAATTGATAAAAGAAAAACAAACACATGCAAGGTAGGGTGAAATAATAAAATAAGCAAGGCTTTTTGTTAAGGTTTATACTTACTCTTTCAGTATGCGTAGAACAGGTTTGCAAATGAGTATCAGGAGAGTATGGACACGTGTGGTTTGGTATCCGTTCAACGAAATCAACAATGAAAAGCCAACGGAGAGGAGCTGTGGAAAGGACACTCGCATATGGGTTGTTGCTAGACGATATTATTCCTCAAGGATTTATTTCCATTTATATATCGGATCACATGGCACACAGAGAACCCAAGAGAGAAGATAGAAAAGATACGGATCGGTTTGATTGTGCGCCTGTGTGTGTATGTACATCGTGTATGTGTGTATGAACCGGCGGCAGGTGTTAAACCGGAAGTCATCAGGGCGGAGAATCCATCGATGCACGCAAGAATGTAAAAGACCACCGATGTACACACGACGAAATTCTTAATGTTACGAAAAATAAACGAAGAAAAGTATTATTACTTGGTGCCTAGTCAGATATTGTCAACTTAAGAATAAGAATCCGTAGAGCTCGTCCAATATCCGTTCGTGAATCTCCACAGAATTCATTACTTAGCCATCCAGATGTTCTCCGTTTGTCTCTGTGTGCTCGCGTGATCCCCCTTTTCTTTTCGTACTTTTTTTTTCTTGTTGCTTTCTTTTTACAGTAAAAAGCTGAGTTTTTCTTTTCTTCGTCATGGGCCCCGAAGATCGCAATTCCTAACACGATGGATAACGAGGGCAGAAGAATCGACGTGGTTCCACGATCTATCTCAATTACAACAACGATAATGATAATAAGACTGTCCGAATCGACAGCGCAGAAATAAATTCAGTGATCACAATAAGACGATTGCCAGAAGCTTTATACCGATATACAAATACTGAACAGTATTTTTCTCTCCTTGTCCCATTCGTGCTCCTCGCCTATTATTTTCTTCCATCCTCGACACCTGAGAGTTTTCACGCTCGAAACCGAAGCGTTTTAAATTCCTCGTTTTTCGACAACGGTGTGAAAATCGTAGTCCGTCCCCCGTGTTAAGCTGCGTCTACACTATATATATACCAAACTAGGGTCATAGAACAAATTGTTACATAACATGTTACAAGATTGTACCTTTTGAACGAGTTTGTAACAAGTTCTTATAACATTTTGCATCTCATTATTTAATAATGGCGTTATACTTGATGGACAACATATAAGTTGCTATCACTTTCTGTGTTTCTAACTTTGCTATATAACGTGTTAGGCAAAATAGTGTACACGCAGCTTAACAAACTCACGCGTAGAGAGATCGTCAAGAGTAACCCTTGTTGTCCAAATATATAAATTTATCAATATCTATTTCCTTTTTTCAATTATTAACCCTCTAATGGTAAGGTCCGGGTCGTATCCGACACAAGTTGTTATAGTTCCTCTTGTGTTGTCCTCACTTTATTTTTTTCGTTTTAAAATATCTCTTATTATTTAGTAAACATTTAATACTTATATTATTATACATGTTATATAACAAATATAACTGAAACATTATTCCTTATTATATAAACAAAAATACAAGTTCAAGATAATAACTTCTTTTCATTCGTCTTGAAAATAATAAAAAAAACCTCAGGTCGGATCTGAGCCCACATTACCAAGTACGATTTCAAAACGCACCTTTACATTCGAGGGTAAAGGATTTACTTGCGATCTCTCTCTCTCTCTCTCTCTCTCTCTCTCTCTCTCTCTCTCTCTCTCTCTCTCTAGCGACGAGTTTACACGGAATATCCTCTCCCTTACGTGCTAGGCAGTCAAGGTAATGAAACGATTTAAAAAAAAAAAATAAATAAAAACAAAAGAACACCGTGTTGTTGGTTTTTTTTATCTTTCATTCCTTTACGTACTTTTTTCTTCTTCTGTTATACCGAGTGTGAGACACTGGACATTATCCGGATTCGCTGGCGCTTGCGAGACGCGAGAGAACAGAGAAAACCGATTCGAACTGGGCCGACGAGAGATCCTCGAACCGAATTTGAGAAAGATAACCACCTCGTTCCGTGCCGCAGGGATAGGACAATCAGGTACTAGGAACAGCCCCAACGAACGTTCCCATCCTCTGTCTGAGCGAAACAGGAAGATATGCTTGCTTGCTTGTTTGTGTCGGTGTGCTTGCCCAATCGAGAAGAACCTGCTATACGTATTATTCGCTGAAGAATCATCGTGTGTATAATTTAAATAATTACAAAGTAGATTCACTACCATCTAGGTTCGAAAGTATGAAAAAGTTCTTTCGAAAAAGGATCGTGTGGTCAAATAAGACTCTCTGTCAGAAGTTACTCTTTTCGTTCTTCGTTTTTACATTTGTTATAAGTGTTTAAATTCGATTAAAAAATTCAAGTATACGTGCTAGCCTGGAAGCCACATATATATATATATGTAAAAATTTACGTACACGTTAAGTGCTTCCCGATTGGAATCGAAATATATAACACGTATATACATACGTACGCGCGCGCACACACACACACACACACACATACACACGCGAAATTGTATACAGGAGTAATATGCTATTGCACAATGCAAAGTATAATGTAAAGTTCGCCAGCAGCAGCGATTATACGTAAGGTTTTCAATGTTTTCTTTTTCGTCTAAATTAATCTCGACACCTGTGCTCTCCTGAGTAAAAAGAACTTGAGATTACACAAGCATTTTACACGAAAGATGGTGATTCTTTTTTCTTTTGTTCGTTTTTTTTTTTCGAACGAAAGGATGGGAACTCGTTCCAAACGCTGCCCGCACGAAACATTATGATTAAATATAATACACACTGTATAATTAATTACAATAATATAGTATTAATTAAGAAATATTACGTTAATAGTTATTATTTAACCACGTGTATGGCTCAGTCTATTACGCTAGTTTTCATGCAACAACAACAATAAAGATACAACAATATATTTTTACTCGTGTGTTTGTTCAGTTTTTAATTCACACTATCATTTTGTGGTTCTCGTTTTATACCTTTTAATATCTCCTCTTTCCATTTTTGTTTCTTGAATGTTTGTTTGCAATCATCCCCGGTGCATTTTCCCGCACATACACGCTATTATCCCCTTGCACTCTTAATTGCACACTCGCTCTATATTGTATCAATAGATGATTCTTTATGTTTACGTTCATTTACAAATTCATTTTGCGTCCTTATCTTGACTGAGAGCTCCGAGCATAATAAATAATTTCCGAGCCACGCGTGATCTCGTAGGGAAGCCTGTGCCCTGTTGCTTACAAATAGTCGTATCTAGTTTCCGTTATCTCACGTCGTACAATTGAAACTATATATTTACAGTGATAAGGAAGGGAACCACGTATAAAAAGAAAACACGTTCTTCATGCAACCTTACGAGATGGAGGTCTATAAATACGGAGTTGGTTATCATTGAAAACATTCTTGCTTCTGGCTTAGGAACTATTTAAAATACACATACAAGGTAGTGTCCCGTGTGATTGATCGGACAGAAACAGCTTCAACGTTCGAGAACAAAAAATGAACGTGGAATAACTGTCTTTTCCTTCTCGACGCTTCGTGCTTAGACGAAAATCAATTTTTTTTTAGACGAAAAAAAAAATCAGTCGTGCAATAAAACAGCAATTCCACGCATTTATCTGTTCCTTATCAAAGAATCTACTCCATTAGATCGTCGCTCGCACGACACAAACCTGTATATATTGCATACAAATCGAATATGCCTTTAATAACACTAGTCAATTCTGCGATAAAGTTGAGAAAAAAGTGATCTTACACGGCAATTATTTACATATATACGCGAGACATCATATTTAAAAAAAAAAAAAGAAGAAAAAGTAATAAAAAATAACAAGAAAATACAGTCGCGAAGAAACACAGAATATTTGCCCTTGTGAACCAGAATTTGTTTTGCCCTTCAATCGGGTCGACATGAGATCGCGCGTGGCTCTGTTTCTATTTTCATCCAAGCCCTTAAGTAATTATAAAAAAATAGTAATATCACAAAAATGGCGCGGGCAGGGCAAGGAAAGGACCAAAATATTGGGAGAAAGAGCTGATTGGCAATGGGGATCGTTTGCCAGAATTGACGAGCATGGATCGAGTCAAAAAGGAGCGGTCACGAATCGTTCTTGTTTCTGTTCTCTGCGTAGTCCATTCTTCCTCGTTATTTACCACGAGAAAACAGGCTCTCTGTTTTTTTTTTCTAGAACGTTATTATGTTATGCGTGTTTTCTTTAATTTTCTCTATCTCTCTCTCTCTTTTTCTTTGTTGCTCAAAATAGAAGAACAGTAAAATAATCATCTTATTTTCGTTTAGTGTCTATGGTATGATAAAAAAATATTCTTATCGTCGGATTGTACTAAACTAACACACTCGTTGGTGAGCACAGTGTGCGATACTCGACCGGAGTTAGGTTACTCTAGCCTCCGCTGGGTCAAAGAGAATATTGTGTATGTATGTTAATGTGTATCTTGCTCGGTTCTTTGTGGCGATTTTGTAAACGAAATCAACGCGGTTTTTCTTTTTCTTCATTCCTCATTTTCGTGTCTATCTCGCCTGCGCTAGTTCATCCTGCCAGTTCTTTCATTTGATTAATAAACTTCGAAGTTTGATTGACAACAGTGACTTGAAACGACGTTTCAGCGTAAAATTTCTCCGTATGATTCTCGTACCCGTTGAGTTTCATTTCGCGCCTTTCTTCTTCTTTTTCGTTTCACACGTTACATATACCCGTTATTCCGTGTCTCGTTTTAACGCAAATACAAGCGGAAAGTAAACTAAACGCGGTACAGAGAGCTTAATTAACGTCGTATGCGGTACTAAAAACATCACTTTTCGCCGAGACTTTTACAATAACCTCGCGCAGAGCTGCAGTTGCGCGATACATAAAACAACTTTGTTTTTCGCAATTTCGAGATGGTATTTATTTACTTCTCTCTCTCTCTTTTTTTTGTTCGTTCTTTCGTACTCATATTGTCTTCGAAAACACGGAACAAGCGCAAATCTCGATTACGATAAAAAGAAGCGTTCGCCTTTGGAACTGATCCGAAGAAAAAAAGACGGACTGGAATGACACTCAGTCTGCGCGTGCACGAATTTTCAAACACAACAGAGCCTAAGAGACGAAAGAATTTTAGGGGGAGATCAGAGAAAGAAATTTATGCTCTTTTGTGTGTGTGTGTGTGTGTGTGTGTGTGTGTGTGTGTGTGTGTGTGTGTGTGTGTTGTCTTTGTTTCTCTACGCGTTTCCCCTATCGCGATAGATTTCACGTCATAGATTCGGAAACACTGTGAATCGTTTCCCTGGAAAATCATAAGTTCTACAACGTATGTTTCCTCGGTTCGTTTAAATAACAATTGAACCCGAAGAGGTGGTACAAAGCAAATTTGACACATTACCCTATACTCTCGGTGTGGATATAACAAAAACGTCCTCTAAAAAAAAAGAAAAAAAAAAGAAAAAAAAATCGATCATTATCTATTTACACTAATAATGCTAACGTGATCCTAATTTAATATCTTTAACAAAAAAAATGTAATCACAAAAAATGGTCTGTCGGTTAAAACATCGTATGCACACGATATACGTTAATAGTAATAACAGTAATATATATATACATATATGCTCTATATGTACGTATATATTAGATAAGTATTTGAAATATTATGTCCCGCGTACACAACGGCAAAAAGGCTTGCCGTATAAACCTAATATCACAATGATAGCGCGCAAGGAGAGAACTTGTGAAAGTAAGCAGAAGGAAGAAAAAAATAGAAAGGGTAATTTTGGTTCGATACCGAACGGAATGGCACTTTCTGCGTGTCTCATCGTACCCGACGTTATGTTCTCAACGTATAAAAATACAATATTCTCAAAAACCTTCTGTACACTATGAAATTTCTAATAACATACTCTCTATTCGGTAGCTTTATCAAATAAGTAGCCTATAGGTTCTTTGTCCTTTCTAATGCTCTACGCAAACACATCGAATGGTAGAGTTGTCTTCTTGCACACCTCTCTCACTCTCTCTCTCTCTCTCTCTCTCTCGAACAAATTAATACTCGTCTATCTATTATCAATAGAAATTTTCGATCACAGTAGTTCAACAAGCTCTATAACGTGAGATCTATGCTATTGTTTTGTTATGATTTCTTTCTATTTTTTTGTGTTTTCTTCCCGTCGTTCGTTGCTGTTATCGACGACGGTAACACGGTTTTCTTCCCCTTCGATTAATATATACGCCTTGTTTTCTGTCGCTTTTCATCCCTTCCAAACGAATTTGAGAAGAGTCGAGACGCGAACTCGATAAAGAAAGTTGGCCTAGGCGTCGACGATCGCCGGCTTCATCTTCATCTTCTTTTTCTTGTCACGTTTCGATACGCGAGAATCAAACACTTGACAGTGTTACACAGCGCTAATGGAAACGGAGTGTACAGCGTGTAGGTTTTACTACGTTAAGTGCCCGCCCCCCTACCCACCCACCCACGCG
Organism: Dufourea novaeangliae; assembly: GCF_001272555.1. Lineage (NCBI taxonomy): Eukaryota > Metazoa > Arthropoda > Insecta > Hymenoptera > Halictidae > Dufourea > Dufourea novaeangliae. The sequence continues at coordinate 1,692,187 of NW_015373923.1, read as the reverse complement.
TAACGTTTCGGCCCAACACGTTATTTTGTCGTTCTCATATGTATGTTCGCTTCTTCGTACCATTCCCACTTTGATATTTTGTTTTCTGTTTCTGTCCGCTTACAGCTTGCCGACTGCACAGCTAATGACGCATGGTTAGTTCCCCCGAGAGCCTGACGATGACCATAACACGGTAACGACAACGATGTTGATGAGAAGAGGCCGTGGTTTCACCCACCCACCCTGTCCACCCATAGTTCTGTTTCCCGCCCAACCCCTGTCGGCCTGCCCCATTAAGCGGCCTTCTGAAAGAGACACATTACTTCGCGTTACCTTCGAAAGTTCATCTTACACATCGAACGTATGTACTTGTAGCAAGAGCTTGAAGAAAGAATCGACGTGCGAAATGTTACACCATTTTAAGCTGATACTAGAAACGTTAGAGAAGATCATATATAGTAATATAGTGGAGTTACTATTGGATACTAGTGGAGTACTAATCGAGTCGATTTTTTCTTCCGTATTAGAGAGCATTGATGAAGATTCCAAAAGCTGTGCTATGTAATTAAGTGATAGTAACACCTCAGTGTCAACGCGAATAGTATCGATATAATTTAGTTAAGACCTCTGTTTAATAGAGCCCGATTAAAAGCAGTGCTTACATTTGTAAATCTTAATAACTCATTCGTGGGGTCGAGAGTTCTCGATGTCGACACCGAGGGGTTTTCATTAGAATTTTAAATGTTCTCTGACCGAGTGTATGAGTGAATAAAAACGCTCAAAGTGAACAGACGTTAATGTTCCTGAAGTATTATTATTGTTATAAGACCAGCTTACCGCGTTTAGGGAGGGCTGCTCAGACGCCATACATATTATGGAGTCGTTCACTGAGCTGTGGTGGGAACTGATCTGAAAATCGTTTCCAATTTTCCGCACCAACTTGATTTTTAAATCCATGTAGAATCTGTGGAACAGAAATATGCAGATATCGAATGTCGAGAAATGAAAATACAAATAGATGGAATTAACTTGTGATAATCATTATTTCTTTTTTTATACCTTCTGGAACATGTCTTTGAGATCTTCTCTTGGCGTCACCCAAGACGCGACTGCATCACAGAAGAAGACGAAATCTTGCACAACTCCTGCTGGATTCACCGTTATCATCTGACACATACCTCTGAACGCCGAGTCCTTTTCTTCGTTATCTCTTATGCTCCGCAGGGAACTACACCTAATAAAGTATTCGTATACATTACAGAGTGACTGATACACATACTGAAGAAAGGAGGTATACTTTCTTTGCAAATAATCGATATGCACTAACATTAAATACAAGCCTTTTGTATTCAGTAGATGAAATAGATCTTTTTAAACAATACGAACATTACATAAATGATGAATATACCTCCTTTCTACGCAATAGAATTACATTTACATTCATAAGAATGTGATTATGGCAAAAATGAGAGCTAATCACTTGGTATCATATTCATTCCAACAAGTTTATACATAAATAGATTCTTATGGCTAACATTTAACGGAGGCAAAACTTGACTTTATTGAGGCCAGTCCTATATTGTTTCCTACATTATTTCTTTCAAGTGTCAGCTGATTAAAAAACATAAATGAACATTGCAAACACTTTACGAGCAATACTAATGTTAAATATCTTTAAATAAAGCCTCACTCTATGCTCGTCATTTGTACTGGAATAATATGACTGGCATCATACAATTGTACGATTTCCTTAAGGTCTGGTTTACATTTGACATCTCTTTCATTTTAATCTCTCTGTATTTGCAAAAAAAAAAAAGAAGATATTAGCAATAGTTATGGTTACAGCATGAATGTAACTAAGAGAGTATATCTGGTAAAAAAATTAATGCTGTGTTATTGTTAACATGCAAAGGACACTTTTGACTGAGACTACCTATACACAGTGAAAGTATGTGGGGAGAAAAGAGAAAGGTATGTTTCTAGTTCTCAATGCAAGGCAATAATACATAGGCGAAAAGTAGTACACAGACCTAAATGTGACAAATGTAAACCTACCCTAGAGTCTCAAACTGCATAATTAAGGAGCCCATAACATACTTGCACGGTGGTAAATGAAGCTAAATATACTGTATAAACAACTGAATGTAAAAACCATTAAGTACTGCAAAAACCATTGGGCAAGTTTTAGTTGGGCCCGTGACATTATCACTAAAATAATTAATGCTACGTTCTTTCTCCGTGGAAAAAAAAAATCAAAATCATTATGGACTCGATTAAATAGTAATAAATGTTACTATATTCTTGCGCAAAAGTTCTTAGCAGCCCCTGATGCAATGTACAGAATAATCGGGAATAATATATAATAATAAAGTGCTAATAAAAATAGAAGGTAATATAATAATTAATAGAATATAATAATAAAGAAATTTACACACCACTGTCGGACAAACTGCTGTAACATGGGGGCGACGTCGTGGGGACACACATAACCTAGGCGACCGATCGTTATGGCTACGGTTTCATTTCATTTCGGTAAGTAGACAAGTGAAGTGTAGTGACCGGAAACACAAACAATAAGACAAACTGATAGCGAACCAACGATATCAACTCAGGCGAACATGTTGTCGTATTTTTTTTATAATTTTCAATTAACTTGTAATTAATAATATTTAATCAATAATAATCAATTTAATATTAACAATCAATAGAGACAGTGGGAACAGAGGTGAGAACATATGAAATACCGACAATGAACATAGGCAATACCGTGCTATTGTAGCTGCTGAAACAATAATAAAAATTAGATAGCAGCGTGCGAGCCCATGATTCGATAAAAACCGACATGAGTATGATATCTCTACCAATAAATATATACGTATAGATATATATGCCAATACAATACATATATATGTATAAATATATAGGTCAATACAAACAAGAACAACCAAGAAACACAGAACTAAAATTTTTGGTCGTGAGTTTAACGCCAATTTAAATATAACACTGGTCGAAACAATATCTGGGGCTTATAGATGCAAGCAAATAGTATAATACTGAATCGCAGTACATTTTCATGGCAGTAACAGCCATATAAAGCCTGCAGGCAATCGCACACCACTAAGTTAGGTCCAATGTACAAATACTAATTATTTAACCCGCTGATAAAACGTGCAAGCGTGGCCATGTGATGAACCACCCGAAGTCGTCAATCTGTGTGGTCAGTTACCTTCGATAATAATCATATATAAGAAAATGCACCTAAACTTAAATGCCACCGAATGCTCAGTCTAACGTGAGGACTTTTCTTTTGTTCATATACTTGGGAGACTTCTCATTGAATGGTTACTGTTGCCTGGGAATATACAGCTAGGGATCTGTACATATTCATCGCTTCTTTCCAATATACGGTGTCCGTAACCGTGTAAAACGACGCCTCAAATGAAAAGTTTCCCCTCATGTGCAGAGCATACTTCTAAGAAAAGGTATGTTACATCTACGATATGGGTGAACAGTAATAACGTAGTTGATATTATCGCAGTACTGAAGAAATGAAACTTTACTACTCATTACCTCCCTACCATTTAAAAGTATGCTCCATACGCTATACTGTGTAAAAGAGACTATATGTGTTGGAAATATTGTACAACTACTCACCCGTATTTTCTAACAGTGTTTTCGGCGTATTCGGTCTATTGATTATTTCAATCAGTTGATTCAAAACTAGTGGAACATATGCGCTTGTTTCAGATCCTAAGAAAAACAAAGTATGTTATCGTGGTAAGCGGAAATTAATGTCAGGTTTCCAGGTAAAAGGTAAATATTTACCGAGTTTTATAGCTATTTCACCGATAGCCCATGTTGCGTTATTACATACTGATATGAATTCAGGATTTAAGTTCTGTCCAAGTATAGGCATAAATTCCGCTACAGCGAAATAAAGTGTAAAGTTAGTTTACCTTTACAAGCTATTATGATTTCATAAGATACAAATTAGTTGTGCATCTAGCATATAGTACTCACGTATACATGGGAGAACATGTTGGAAGCAAGCCTTTGTAAGGTCTCCTACCAAGGCGAAACTGCTTTGTCTAACTTCGGGCATACAATCTTGCATACTTTGATACAACAGTTGCATTACATTGCTGTTCACTACCAAGCGTTCCATGTGGCCGTCCAATCCTTCCGCCAAGCCGCTAAGAAGATCTAACGCAACAATCATAAAGTCTTTGTCAGGAGCCTCAAACTGTTCTGGACTCTGGGTATTTGCTATATGTTGATTTAGCGTCTGCTCTACGAGGGATACACACCGCCTATTGAAAAATAATTACATATAAGCATTATAAATACTCCGAAATACGAATTCTGAATTATCGGCGAGATAATTTACCTGTACACGGGTTCGCAATAAGGAAGGAAACCTGATCGCAATGCAGTTGCAACGGAGGAAAGACATTCTAATAATGGAAAAAGATCTTTGTCTTCGTCTTTTAATACATTCCACTTATTAATTAATGGCGGCATAAGAAGGTTAATATAATCCGGTTTATTAAGATGATGACCCACTGAATCAGCAAGCGTACCAATTGCGTCGTACAATATTAAAAGATTTTTGTGTTGGTATTTGCCTAAGAACACACTGCAATTAGTATATCGAGAGCAAAGTTTTAACGGTACGTTTATGTCGTTATACTTACCAAAGGCGAAAACAAGTGTTTCAAGAATAAATCCAAGGTAAGGGACCAATTCTGTGCATGCTTCTTCTTCTAGCGTTGCAAATGCAGAACACGCAGCTTCTTGAACGCGTTTATTGCCATCAAGTATTCTTTTGAGTAATTCAGTCATTAAAGGCTTCAAATGTGTGTCATGTGGCTGCGCACAAACCCAATGTGCGTAACGACTTAATGTCCAGCATGTAATAGCGCGTACGAGCGCTTTTTTGTCACTCAAACAATTAATCAGATATGGAATTAATTCAGACAAATGAGGAATCATTCCACACATACAACCTGTAATAGTAATTCAGAACTTGTATTGTACAAGTCAACAATATACTGCAAAAATCATTGAGAAATAATTACCTTCTGCGATAGCTCCGAGTGCCAATATTCCAGATTCTTTTATCTCCCAATCTTGATGAAAAAGTGTTTCCTTTAAAATTGGTATTAGAACAGGTAACAATTCTTCTCTAAAGACATTTGCTAACATATCCAGTGCAGCAGCTGAACATTTTCTCAAATTCCAATCACTAAGCGTTGAATCGTCGTCACATCCATCTTCTGCATCAATGTCCTCTTCGTCACAACCACCATTCTCATCTCCATGTTTATTCATATTAGCATGATGCGTATGGTGTGTTTTTGACTTGTGAAATCTTGGTCTGATATCTTCTTCCCTGTCTGGGATCATTTCATCTTCTTCTACGTCTCCTTTCAGGAGTATTATGTCAATTTCAGAGTATTTCATACCTCTTACCTATAAAAGTGTATTATAGATTTATGCATACAGTTTGTCACATCTTGGACCATTTCCTTTTATAATGATCACTTACTAGTATAGGTACTAAACGAGTTAAATGTGGTGCAAGTGCTTCTTTACAAATTGGCTGCTCTGCTAATGAAAGCCAAAATTCACAAGCTTCTAAAGCAACACCTTCCTCTGGATCCTGGGTCCTCAATAACATATATTCTATTATATTGTGCATATGTGGTATTAATCTATCCATTCGGACTTCAAGCAACATAACCAAAGCTCTGTAACAAATAAAATTACACGCTGTAATCTCTTCATAATACTTATAATAGGAAGTAAGATATATAACAATACCTGCAAACATTTTTCCTAACTTCGGGATCGTCATCATTAGCTAAATGGAAGAGGTTCTCCAGGAAGCTATCTATATGAATCATAAGGGCCTGTGTGCGATGAACAATGAACTGATTAACACAGGCAATGGCATGTGATCTAATTTTGGGGCTTGAATGTCTGAAAAATTGCAGGAACTTTGGGATCAAAACATTTAAAGGTCGATTAAGTGCATCCGAATCTAAAACTTCTGCAGAATCTTCACAAATTTTTTGAAGAGCGCCAAATGAACCTTCACAAACATTTAAATCTTGTGAATCCAACATTTGACAAAGTGCAGGCAACAACTCTGGCCATGTGGTCAATTCACCTATTCAGAAATAAAAGTAATGTTAATATTGAATATATCCGTGACAATCATTTTATTATTAAAAATATGTACCTTTGGATGCAACAGTAGTTATTAAAATGCCAACAGTTGCACGGATCAGAGGTGATGGATCGCCAACTGCTGACAAACATTCTTGCTTGATAAAATTTGTAACTTCTGGTAAAAACTTATGAAAATGAGCTTTAACATTATTCTTCAATATCAGTCCACTAAGAGACCTCGTGGCTTCATCTTGAAATAAAACACACATAATAATCAATAAATCCTACATACATAATACATTATCAAATTCATGTTTGAAATACATACCCTCTGATGTGAGTTTTGTTAAAACAAAAATAAGATAATTGTTGAAGTCTGGAAACTTATTTAATTCCTCCAATTTCTGAGAGAGAATCGTTAAGGAAAAATGTTTAAAGAAATGGATGCAAAACTTAGTAATAGCTTATGTGTTTTGCAAATGGAAAAAAAATTGTTCATTTATATAACAACTATAATTATCCGTCACAATTTTTGCTATTATGTAATAAAGAGACAAAGTTATTAATATACAATGTATCAGATACAAAAAAATAATCTCAATAACATGGCACGAAAGTTGTATGTCAATAAATCTCTAAAAACATATATATTTATATAACCACAAGATTCGTAGTTAAACGTTACATACACAAATACAATACGAATACAATGAGAGAGGGAAAAAAGTTTGCGTGGAAAAAATTAAAGTTTCCCCAACTGTACATTCTTGTGCCAGCTGTAGTTGCGACAAACACACTTCCATCAGCGTCCGTTTGCGCGCATCGTTTCCCGGAGCCCGTTTAATTAACATTACGGCCGTGACTACACGCAAAATTTATCGATTAATACAGTCAAGAAAAACAAACTCGTTGGAGCGATAACGACATTTCGGACGCGATCCGCGACAGCAACCGCGGGTATCATTAACATATTTCTTGGCGCTTGAGTACAGCTCACGTGTTATTCGAGAAAAAGCGACGAACTTTCGTCGGTCCTTTCCCACCAGCCCTATTATCGAACCAAAAGATAAGTTCCACCGAGAATCCACGAAAATCACCGTGAAATAATATGTTCGTCTTCATATGAAATTCGTGTTTGTCATGATATGGTGTCCTAACAGCTTTTCAATCGAATCACAGACGGCAAAAAAGGGGGGTCCGTGACAGGCTGCGCAAAAGCGCGCCGAACGTTTCCGTACCCCTGGACTGAACGGACTGGCTCGGTAGCCTTGGAATAATTTTCAACATGAATCCGCAGATTTTTACTCATGAAATCTAGGAATCGTGTTCGAAATGGGGAGCTTCCATGGTGAAAAGCACGGCCCCTCGATCGACCTATCCACCCGCTTCACTTGTGTGTTACCGCGTCGCGGGTCTACTCACCGGGAATGAGCCTGACGAGCGTATTTTCACAGCACGAAACTATTTCGATGCGACAGAGAAAGGATACTTGTTGCACAGCCCGTTGAGTAGCCGTATCTGGGCTCTGAGACTCCTTCAGGAGCGTTAAGATTTGTCTAAGTCCTTCCTCTTGCGGTTGCCACGCCATTTTCATCGTGTTTTTCAACAGCACCACTGAACGCAGCCAGCCTTCTCTGACCTCGCAGATAAACGGAAGCTCCCCACAGTTACCCCCACCACCGCGCCACGAAAGCATTTGGATACCGGCTAACAATATCAGGATACTTGGGCTGCTTTCGATTCAGCCGCACCATTTGACACGAGTTTAATATTCGAGGATTATTTCGTGGATATTTAGCATCATTCCGGGACGATAAAACATTTTCGCGTAATTCATACGGATAGACAATTGAATGTTTTTCGAGGCTTAGCAGACGAACACTTCCGGCGATGGCAGAGACATCGATCGGCTTATTGCCTCGAACTCGGATTTGGATGAATTTGAATTGTACTGGATATACTATTGGGTCATTGGAAAAAGTGAAGATACGTTTGTAATATGTACAACTAAATTTCTTATAACGAAATATCGTGAACAAAAGTCTGAATACACTTTGCATCGCCAATGAGATTGAAGAAGTTCCTCGAAAATAAATCGAAGTAATAAGAAAGTAATCGAAGTAATTTGTATTAATTCTTTGTTTTTATCTTCAAAAAAATTTTAAATTCTAGTAACGACCCAATAATCTGGATAATCAATATTAAAACAAACGTAAATGATATAGGGTTTTAAATATGATGAATTAACAGAATTTCTTTCAAGGTCTCGAGATAAGTAATTGATTTAACAGTATAATTAGCAAAGCATTTATTAAATTTCTTATTAAAATTTAAATAGTATACAATGTATTGTAGCGTCACTTCGGTCTCCAAATTTCGATCCCATCTGTACCAGAATAAGCCAAAACATTGTTCGAATAGTCGATCTGTGAATTAAAATGTGTTTTATAAATATATCTTACATAAATCTGTGTAATCCTAAACACTTACACCAGCTATTTCGCCATAACTAGATTCCAAGGTGTCAAGGAGTTGTGGAGGATCTGTAGGACTGGATATTCTAACTGTCTCGTCTGTGGAACTTGTGATCAAACATCCTGGTGCAACACGTATACCATTTATACCTTTTTTATGTTTAGTAGAGAAACATTTAACTACTTCAAAATCTTGTTTTGGATCTAATATGTGTAACTTTGCACCATTATCTCCTACATACACTATATCTCTCTGCATACATATACTCTGGGGGAATGATTCTTGTGAAATCTGTAATGCATATACTTGAATCATTAAGGTTGTATCAAATATAAAGTAATTTTAATATAGTTATCGCTACTTTTTCCGAGTTGTTGTCTATGTTGGATTCTTACAGTAACATTTTTCATAATCTTTCCTGCTCTCTGATCCCATATGGACACTGTTCCGTCTTCGCTAGCAGATAGAATAAACTCCGAGTTCATGGCCAGTTTAATAACAGCTCTTCTATGCGGCACGTATTTTGCAATAAGATTGGAATTTAATCTTGTATCAAATACCGATACAGTTCTACAAAACGATCCCGTAGCAAACAGGGGTAAATTAAGATATGACGTGATACATAACAGAGAACCGGGAACGAATCTAAAAAATATTTAATACTTATATAAAACATTATAAGCTTTCAGAACGATCTAATGCTTTGTACAGTGATCTCTGGCGGAGCGGGCGAAAGCATGCAAAAAATGCTAAGCCGTATTTTTGCTTGATTTCATCTTTTTTCGTGAAACCTTAAAAAATAGTACCTGCAGTTTGGTATTACTAATTTTGTGATGATATATTATTAACGAGTTATTTGTTACAGATAAAAATTCATGCCTTCCTCGCTCAGCCTTCCCATAATAAGAGCAGCGAAAGTGATCATTTTGGTCCTCATGTACTTCTCGTAAGTTCTGATGTGAACAAGACCACAGTCGGTAAGTCCCCATGCTTTAACAGTTTGATCCCAGCTGCAACTGTAAACTGTATCATCTATAGATGTTAAGTCCCAGATCCATCCATTATGAGCATTATTTATACGTGTAACATTCTCTTTTTCATTGTCTTTCGTGGGAAGCTTCCAGCATACTAATGTCCTGTCTCTTGCTCCAGATATACAAACATTTCCATCCTATAGATATAGAAATAAATATTAACTCGTTATGCATTTATAAAAATTATATAAAATAAAATACGAACCTGCATTAATAGTAGACCATCAATGGTACTGTATTGTGCATTGTAAAGTGACACTTTCTCCATAGAATCATCTTTCCTCCACAATGAAGCTTGTTTTTCTAATGCAACGCATGATAACTTCCAAAACAGTTCATCATCATCAGCTGAAAAAATTATATACATTTGTAAATACCAGCAAACGTTATTAATGTATAATAATATATTCCAAATAGGATGAAATTAGATTTCTTGTTAATTTTTTAGAAACTAAATAAGCAGACTTGATACATGAAATATGGTATGGTAGAACTAATTGTTATTATTTACAGAATGATTGGTCATGCAAAGCTCAAAGAGCTATCAATTTGAGCTAACCAGGAGGCAAAATTGGAAAATCTGTATGTGGATACATGTGGCTAATTCTGACTTTCCATAGTGAACCATCATTTAAAATCTCATGAAATTGTTTACACACTAAGCTCAAGCCACGTACTAAGGTAGATGCATCTAGGAAGGAGCAGATGTGGAGAAATATCTGAAATAATAATAATGAAATGGTATTAGCTTTGTTTTGTTATGCCCAAGTATTCTGGTTATTTTAAGTTGTATATACTTTAAAATATGTGATAATTTAAAAAATATATGTCAACTACGTATGGCTTGTGTAAACAAACTATTTAATATTATTCTTACATACATAGATGTATCATCGGCAGAGAACCGTACGTTTGAATGTGGTTGTACGAGAATGGGCATTTAAAAATGGCGACTGTGCTCCACTAACGTTACGATAAACTTCTCGGGATGTTCTACTTGTTTCTTAATAATACACGTTACAGTTGACTGCTGACAGAGTTTATTCAACTTCATACTTTTACTTGGGAGATACGTATTCATTTATTGTTCATAAAAATGTTAATAATACGAATGTGCCAGAATGTATTTTAATGACAGTTGTCTATTGTTTGTAAACAGGGAAGGTAATTAATGTTCACACTTTGGTGCTTGAATGCAATTGGCGAAAACTTAATAAGAACGGTGAAAGTTATTTAAATAATATGGAATACTGGAAACCTTTTGAAAATGAATAACGTACATATTATCAGTCGTTTGCGTACTATATGATTGGTGAAAGGTATATAAGTATATATAATTATTAAAGAAAAATTATAAATACAAACCTCGATTGGAAGATCCAACAATGATAATCTGGTATCCGATTGATCATCTTTAACTTGATCACAATTTTGTTTTTCATCGCACATTTTAATCTGAAATAACGAGTACTAAATATTGTTTTTAAACAATATCATTCGATCGATAGCTAAACTAGTCAGTGATTCAACTCGCAATAAGAACAATAAGAGACGACAGTTGTTGTTTTTTTAACGACGTTGTTATTTACCGTTTTAGTTCTCGTGTTCAATGTAGCTGAATGTAGCCTTGTATGAGCGCGCATGACTCACTTACGACCTCCGTTTAATGCATTTCAGGAGCACTTCTAAGACAGGGCTGGCAACCGGAGCTGCGTGAAATTTGAAATAAAAATATTCGAAACACCATTTTGAATAACAATTTCTTTTTCTAGTCATTCATTTTAGCTATAATTTTTACGAATTAATAAAGCAACAACATTCTGAATTATAAATCGGTTTATTAAAGTACAGATCAATGTGCAATATTGCTTCATGTCTACGTAACGCAGCACGCATTTTGTATCTCAAACGAATTTTTTTACCATTCTGGTATAACAGTTGTTAAAAATCAGTTAACAATCAATAACTTACAAAGTACATTTAGGCGTTTACCGTAGTAACAGATATATTATGTTACATACTATTTTCAAAGTAACATTTTGCACATTACTTTTATATTCATAGTCATTGTATACAATCTTATTTCATGACAAAGAAACAATATTAAATCAGTCGATTTATGGAATCTCAAGTACATTGTATTGGAAGGCAATAAGTACTTAAGAAAAAAATAAGATAGTTACACAGCATTATTTTGCAATATTTCTCTTCACACATAGATTGATAACATTTATTCAACATCTGCAATTGTCTTTATATTATCATTTCTTTATCTGCATTGACAATAAGTGTATTAAAAAATGCAGACACTTGTGTACAAATACAAAAATATTAATTTTATATGAAACATATATGTTCTATCATTTTTTTTTTGGATTAATATTTTGATAATTTGCGATCATATTTTTGTACACAAACGACTGTATTCAATAGATGATTCATTAACAGTGTTACAGCAATCACCAGTCCTCAAAAACAGTGCATACAGCTATTATAATTATATTACTTCATTAATTACAATTATCATGCATTTTGAAATAATTTGTGAAGTTAATTGCCACAAATGTAAGTACAGCACCACTTGCAGATCCTATTTGCATAAATATTCCTGCTTTAAAGAGCATTTTGGGTAGCATTGTATTTCTAAGTACTGATACAATAGTCAATTTTAAATAGGAAATAAAGCCTGTCAGAGCTGTCCATGCCAAAACAACGAGAAAAACGCCAAGCGTCGTTTCTTGCAGTGGTGGAGTAGGTGACATTAATGCTAAGTATGTAACATAGCTTCCAAATGCAAGGCATATTATAGATAAGTAATTAATACTTCTTATATCAGAGACTACAAACCAGTATGCTAACAAACATACCAATGGATTTGCAAACTGGGCCAATGTAATTGATAATTTGTATGCTACATTTCCATATGGTAAGCAAGAGTAAGATTGTATGCTAGGAAAGAAACCATTGTTGAAGAAGCAGCAAATAGTTAATAGCAAAAATAAATAATATTGCACTTTTGTTACTAAGTTCTTCTTCTTCTTATCGTTATTATAATGATCAAAGTCCTTATTTGTTTCTTCTAATGGTAAATTTGTAATATTGTGTGTATTATTTAACTCGTTGGAAGTTTCATTAGACACTGTATTATCAAACTTATGACTATCTTTTACATTTTCTGCTAATGAAGAATATTCTAGAATGAGAAATGCAGTTAAAGATAAAAATAAGACGATAAAAATGAAAAGAAAATAATCGTTTGAAGAAAATTTTAAACCCCCTTTAGAAAAATCTGTGGTATCATTTTTATAAGTTGTGCATTCAGACATGTCTACGATTCCTTGAAATAAAGCAACTACACTTGGTAATACACCACTTAAACCTTCTCCTATAAAGAATGATACCAAGTAATTTTTATTAAAATTACGAAGGTACGGCATAAATAATACAGAGCTAAAACATCCCACTAAAGCATTGAAGAATGTTAAAATGAATAATGACAAACTATATTCATTTCCATTTATAACAGTTTTTTCAGAATAGAAGAATACTAGCAAACACATTGCACAACTGCCTGAAACTAACAAACACAGTATCAACCAGGAGTCATTTATCTTCCATTGAAAATGTTCCAATATGGTATAAAGTAGAGGTCCAACATTTGCAGCCTGTATCACTAGTACTAGATAAGCTGGTAAATTCCAGCTTTCAGGTAAGGTACTGATAAGCACAGGTACTTGTACATATATCCCATTGATACCAATCCAAGTAGATATGCCAAATACAGTTACAAGAAGATGCACAATCATTTGATTTTTTCCTTTGCATCTTTCTTTTGAATTGTGTGAAACATTTGTCATTTTATCATTTAAGTATACAAAGCCAGAACGTGAACTTATTCCTGAATAATGATCAACAAGCAATTGAACAGATGATTAATTAGATCTCCTTTTTATACACTATACATATATTATATAAGAATTCAAATTCTCACCTCAAAGCTTGTAAAGCTTACAAGTAAGATATTTTAGAAAACTTAGGGTTCTAGTTTTTACTACACTCTGCCCAGAGAAACTGATGTAATGAAATCATAGTGTCTACCTTCAACTGTTGCTTAATCCGAACAATAAAATTTATCAGATAAAACACCAACATAGATTAACTTTGTATGCTTTAATTGACAAAATGACACTCAAATTTATGATGAAATATGATCAAATATTTTGTCTTCCTACAGAAGACAAACGTTTTATAACACTGTTGCAGAACTAATGATTATATAACACTTGTACTCTGTATTGAATGTACATACAACAGTAAAAAAATATAATTTATGACAGTCAAAAATATAATTCATAATATCAAATATATGTGCCGAAATATATAAGGTTCCCTTAAGTACATTGATTGATTTGAATTAAATTAAATTCCTTTTAAATGTATAATTAAAAGTTAAGTAGAAATGCATTATCATACATATATCTCACTTGATATATAACTGCTTCTGTATATTTAATCTGTACTAGGAAAAATTAAATTATTTTTCAAATGGCTAATTCTTTTTCCCCTGTACAATGATCTTTAATAGCAGGCACTAAGAAAGATTTTATCCTTTCAGCTAAATTTTTATAGAATGTTATATACTCGTATAATTTTTCAATAGATTTACTAAGCTTTCATACAGGGTGTCAATGTCCACTGATTGCTGAACATGGAGAATAAGAATGAAATACCCTTGCATGATTAACCAAAACAAATGTAGCTATTGCTCCAATTAATGAGCCAACTTGTGTTGCCACACCAGTGTAATAGAGACCTCTGCCAGGATCAGGCCTGAACAATGTAGTAATACCTAATTTGATGAAACCTATCAAACCATTAATTAAAATCCAAGATAAAACAACTAGCAATTCACCTATCCATGTGTTTTGTAAAGGTGGGGTAGGCGATGCAGCAGCTAAAAAGCACACAAAACCAGAAAGTACTATAAGAACTGCCGTCAAGGCACTGAGACAACTTACTTTTGGTATTTTAATAACAAAACCTAAGGACATTGCCAATGGACCAGCCATTGCAGACAATGTAACAGTTAAATGATACACAACATTCCCATATGGTAAACAGGAATATGATTGGATACTTGGTAATGTACCATTACCTAAGAAACAAACAAGGGCCATCATAATTAATAAATACGAATACACTTGTGTAGACATTGTCCATCCAGAATTAGTTTTATAACTTGGTGGTGCTCTTGTGTCTGTTGGTAATGTCTCCATGCTTCCTGGGAGCTTGACACGCTCTCCAACAGCTACAGACAAATTATTTAATCCCAAGAAGGACAAGTAACACAAGAATAACAAGCTACCAACGAAAATGAAGAATGCCTGAGATGAGAATCTGGGTTCCGGATAATAAGATTCTGATGTAGTAGCATTCACACATGTTGGATTTCCACCAACACCTTGGATTAATGCTACCACACTAGGCACAAACCCACTGAGCCCTTCTCCTACAAGATAGGACACCAAATAAATTTCTCTATAGTTCCTCATATATGGCATGAATAGAACCGAACTCGTACATCCGACAATAGCTGTTACAAACATCAGAGACAAAAGAGCAGTAGAGTGCTCATTGCCAAATATTATTGATGTTTTATTGTACACAAAAGCCATGATAAATGTGGCTATTGATGCTGCAGCTAAGAGTATGTAAGTAATATATTTATCATATGCCCATGCATTGTACCTAAAATAAAGAAAGAAAAACAGTACTAATATAATCACTAATATAGAACTTATACATTATATCTATAACTCACTTTATATACAACGTATAAAGTATTGGTCCCAAGTTTGCAAATTGTACCAAGACTACCATATGTGCTGGAAGACTCCATCCTTCTGGAGCACTGTTCACCAGAAGAGGTAGTTGAACATATATGCCATTGACACCAACCCATGCACCAAGACCAAACATCAGTGCAAGCAGGTCGACTATCAACTTTCTGTTACTTAATTTTTGGCTCAACATATTTGGTGATTTGTCGTTTATTAACAACAGTTCCACATAGGTCGACCGACCTTCTATTTTATCCCCTTCTCTTGCCGTTTTTGTTTTTGCTTCTTTTTAAACAAAAACACGATGAATGTTTTACCTTATGCTAGACAATTGAGCAGGCAGTTGACAGCGTTTATTTCCTTATATTTGATACTTCTCAAACTGTCTTACGCAACGATAGCCGAATCAAAAATGTGTTTCAATAAAGAAGAACACTGTTTTTTCTGATTCGGAGATTATCTATTAGTTTAATACTGATTCGGTTTTGCAGTAGAGTACTCGTAGCTGGTTCTTCTTTCAGGTGGATGTGTTCCAGAATTGTTTAGCAGGCTCGAAGAGGTTTCATGCGCCGTTTCAAGATATTGTTCTGCCGCTTCTTCGTATAAAACATAACCTATCACCGAAGGACAGTCGCAAGACGATTTTCAACGACTTTAATTTTCTATGGATGCGCAAGGCACGTTTGAAACTCGCGGCTGCGTGCACAAGAGATCAACGTGGTAAAAAAAAACCGTTGAGACAACGCATTGAAATCTGCAGCAAAACGACCAACGACCCACATGCAAAGCGGCTGACAGCCGCGGCACAACTGCCGTTCTCAATAATTAACGCGCCGCGAATCCCCATTCTGAGTAAATACATACATATATATTTAGTTGTCAAGTTTCTATCGAGGTTATCAATACATTGGCGGATACACGGTACGTTAACTAGATTATACCACACTCACCATACTATGTCCCAATCGAGTAGAAAAAATACTGTCATGTTTAATGTAAACTATCGTTATGTGACAGTTTATTTCCAATTTGAATTCATAGGTACTGCTTCTTGTCCTTTCTATTTTCAATACAGCAAGATGATAACTTCCATTTCTTCGAGTCAGTACAAGAATTTGTCATTGTACATGGTCAATTGCTGCCAATCGTTTGCACAGGATGTTTGGACTTTTTGCTTGGAGTTTCGTATTTCTGTGATCGATGTGAGATTCAGGTATTTCGTGATTGTTTTGTTTTACTGTTACGAGAACTCGGTGCGTTTGATACAATCGCGAACTACTAAAGGAAATCAAAAACACTTTCGCTGGTAATAAAAGGAATTGAACGGAACAGTTGTTTGAATTTAAGTGTGCAGTAGGTACATTAATATAATATCCAGCATTTGCAAGATACACATGTCTTGCTAACGAATAAATAAAAATTCATAAATAATAGATTTCATATTACAACATGTAAAACACTTAAAAATAATTTTTAGAAACTGAAGTTGATCAGCTTGGCTTACGGGAGGGACAGGTTACAATGTACCTAACATATATGTATATAAACAGTTCGATGGAAGGACTGTTTATTTCGTTACACGAGGTTAGGAAAGGAGAAATAAGAACCACCATCAGTTGAATATAGCAAGAACTTTATAAAAGACGAGGCAGACTCACAGATGGTTTAAGTACATTAGTATATATATAATATATCCTCAAAACACTTTGAGAAACATGTGACGGTTGCGTTCGCATTTTTGAATAGATCACACGGATGAAAAAAGGGGTTTGTCCTTGCGTTAGAGGTGCGTTTACATCGTGCGTAAAAAGTTACGAACATACATCAATCGAAAAAGAGTCGTCACGAGGATTAGAAATTCGAAAAAGGAAAGGCTCGACTTCCTCTGCTCATTGTGTCATTTTGGTTTTACCGTCAAGAAAGGTATGCATGTGCTTCGGTTTTGTCACATTTTGTCCAATCGTATCTGCCGGAAGTGGTGGACGTTATCGTACGTCAATACAAACGGTCGTAAAATACATATATTTTGACGCGTCGACTCGTTTTTTTTTGTTATTGTTGTTGTCAGAATTCTCGAAAGTATCGTATTTTTTCAGCTTTTCTTTTGTTTCTTTTTTTTTCAAGTGACGGATAAAATGGCGTAGGACACACGCGTCATTGCAAATGCCGCAGCGTTCATCCACGAAAGAGAGGAAGTCGCATCGAAGATAAGAAAAAACGTGACGCCTCATCCGGCAAAGGGTATACGGAGAAAAATATACATTACTTACGGGTAAACTTACCGGCGAGATAAAATTATTTCGAGTGGTGAATCGTGTCTCGGGCGATCGTTTCGTGAATTAACGCGGGTGGATATAGCCGCGTCGATGTTTTTAGGAGGATCATTATTGTTTTCACGGTGTCGTCGTCTGCCAGCGCGTGGAATTTAAGTACATACACGTTCATCAAGAACTGCAGCATTTCTTGTTCCTTTTCATTATTTTTTTTTTTTTTTTTTGTAGAAACGATCACTTATCATCGATCGCCAGACGTCGGATTACGGAACATTCGTCGAATTCGATATGAAAGATTATAGAAGACAATTGAAATGCAAAAAGCACTACCAAGGAGAATTTGATTTTACAAGTGTTCAAACGTTCCATTTTCGAAGTCAATTCAAGGATGCAAGTTATGTAAAAATGCGAGGGAAAGGGATCCGCTAGACGAGCGTTTTGTTTCGCCCGCCGAATATTCTATCTACCTTATGATATGAATTCTGGTAGGGCACCAACCGGGTCCAATATATGCCAGCAGTTATGTCCTCCATATTTCAGATCTCGTTTTTAAAGAAAAACCGATAACCCGGAGCTGGGTGCGATATTAACGTTCGCCGCCGTCGATCTCCCCCCCACCCATGCCCTCCCGGCCACCCCCTCCGTGAAAAGAGTTACAAACCCGGAATATCGATGGACAAAAATTAATTATGCGACGTTGGAGTGGGGGATTGCAATATCGGCGGATCTGGTCCGTAGAATCGGGTTTGGGTTAAAGGCCATTGTCCGCCATTTACATAGCCAAAAGCTGCCCGAGCTTTCCATCCGTCCAAATTAAAGCGTTTCATTGGGAACCGCTTTAATCGTCTGTAACTCGAAAGTTAGGAGGTGTTTGGGGGGAGGGGGGGGGCTTAACTACTGATACAATGTGTGTGTGGAACTCAACAACGATTAACAAGAACGACCCGAAATCGCCAAGCTATATCAGCCGCGTCTGAATCGAACGTATCTCCTTAAAACAGTTCGGAATTTATAGCGATGGTCTCGAGTGCCCCGTATTAATAGTCAATTTCCCCGAAGGTCAATTGTACCCGATAGGCCTGACGCATCATTCCGTCGTACGCGAATCGCGGCATGATCGTCGCGACAGCGTAAACAGCACGAAGATGATTTAAGAGATAAACAAGGATACGTAGATGGACGGCGATAGATACGATGGAATACAGATGGAAGATGCGATCGGATGTCGAAGAGGATGAGAACCGAGTGAAACAGGACTCCTTGACCCGACTGACATGGCGATCCGTCTGATAAATTCCGAACGTGTCCACTCTATGCTTCGTGGTTCTGGACTGTTCCTAGACGACGACGAC